>NW_019155179.1:0-7078 GCF_002288905.1 Enhydra lutris kenyoni | reverse complement strand
TTATACAATAATTATTAAACTTTTGTCTTACTCCAGTTCATCTGTTTTATTTATTTATTTATTTATTTATTTATTTATTTATTTATTTAAAAAAGATTTTATTTCTTTATTTGACAGACAGAGATCACAAGCAGGCAGAGAGACAGGCAGAGAGAGGGAGGACAAGTAGAGACGGAACACAAGCAGGGGAAGTGGGAGAGGGAGAAGCAGGCTTCCTGCTAAGTAGAGAGCCCCAGGCAGGGCTTGACCCAAGACCCTGGCATCAGGACCACAGCAGAAAGCAGATGCTTCACCATGGAGCCACCCAGGTGCCCCAGTCCATTATTAAATCAGTTTTTCACTATTCAATCAGTTGAATTAAGCAACACTGTTTTGGGTCTGCCTTCTGTGTGTTAACACTAACACATTGTGTTTTCCTTTGCTCTTTTGTGATCACTGAGGATGTAAGGAATCTTTTCATGTGTTTATTGGCTGATGGTTTTCTCCTTGGGATATTTCTGTTGAAGGACTTTCATTGTTTGTAAGTTACCTACCTTTCTTTCTTGATTGCTAGTTATCCTATCTAGATTTGTATACGGTTCCTTAGCTGGGATCTAGATAGAGCCTTTCATAGTTTTAGTGTTGTCATCTGGTGGGCAAGATTTTATTTTTTGAAACTTTGAATGAGTAGAGAATGGTCGAGTTTCATTCTTCTACATATAGCTGCCCAGTTTTCCCAGCACCATTTATTGAAGAGACTGTCTTTTTTCCACTGTATATTTTTTCCTGTTTTGTTGAAGATTAACTGACCATAGAGTTGAGGGTCCATATCTGGGCTCTCTACTCTGTTCCACTGGTCTATGTATCTGTTTTTACGCCAGTACCATGCTGTCTTGGTGATCACAGCTTTGTAGTAAAGCTTGAAATCAGGTAACGTGATGCCCCCAGGTTTATTTTTGTTTTTCAACATTTCCTTAGCGATTCGGGGTCTCTTCTGGTTCCATACAAATTTTTGGATTATTTGCTCCAGCTCTTTGAAGAATACCGGTGGAATTTTGATTGGAATGGCATTAAAAGTATAGATTGCTCTAGGCAGTATAGACATTTTAACAATGTTTATTCTTCCGATCCAAGAGAATGGAAGGTCTTCCATCTTTTTGTGTCTTCTTCAATTTCTTTCATGAGTGTTCTGTAGTTCCTCGAGTACAGATCCTTTACCTCTTTGGTTCGGTTTATTCCCAATTATCTTATGGTTCTTTGGTGCTATAGTAAATGGAATCGATTCTCTAATTTCCCTATCTGTATTTTCATTGTTAGAGTATAAGAAAGAGTTCAACTTCCCAATCTTTCTTTTGCTTCCTGTTTTTGGTGTCCTGTTCCACTCATCTCTACCACCTCCCCCAGATCCTAAAAATGTTTTCCTATTGTATCTTCCAGAACACTTCTGATCTCTTCTTTCGTATTTAGGCTACATCAGTCTGGAATAGAGTTTTAAGCTCTTCTGTTCCATGTGGATATTCACGTCGCATAGCACCGCTTTGTCAAAGTCTGCCCTTTTCTGTTTGTCTGTTTTCTCTAGTCATTTCAATAGTCCTTTTGTAATAAATCCTATGCCATCAGATTCTCATCTCACTCTCTTTCTCCCTCACTCTTGCTCTTGCTTCCTTCTTCAGATTTGCTGGGGAATGACTACTCCTTTTCATTTCATGGAAATAGAAGAATTCGCTTATCCACGTACACAGGCACTAGCTACCTAGGAAACTGGGATTGCATTGAATCTGTCAGTCAAGGTGGGGTCAATTGAAACTTTACAATACCGATCATCCAATCGATGAACCTGTTATATTAACCTAGGTAACATATTAACATATTGGACATACTATGGATTAAGATAATAAATTCCCCTGAGTAATATTTGATGGTTCCCTGGGTGGAGACTTGCTGGGTAGAGACTGTAGAAAGTCTTTGGAGAGATGAAGTCCTTGTTTTGATGCTCTCATGAGTAGGATTTTCAACCTCTGTTCGTATGTCACAGAATTCCAATGAATTTTTCTGAATTTTTACCTTATGTCCGATGACTTGGAGTAATTCACTTGTTGATTCCAATACTTTGTACAGTCTCTTAGAATATCTTTATATACATATTTCACTCATTTCTTAAATTTGGTATACCTTCAGTGATTCCTCCATCACTTCTTATACTTGCTAGGACGTCGCCTTGTAGATTGTTCAATTTTAGGTGTTCAATACTACCAAATTTTGTTTCTGCCATGGTGAGGTGATTCTGCATCTCATAGAAGCAGCACATCATTATGAGTGTATGTGGGTATAAATCTAACCAATTTAACGTTTGCATTAGAGTATAAAAACCATTGACATTTCATGAAATGACTGAGCCCCTCAATTTTTGTCCATTGTCTTGCATTTTGTTTGATTCATCCCTTTTTAAAAATACATTTTCCTTTAAATGTATTTAGTTTATATATTTAATTTTAAATTTCAATTTAAATTTTGAATTTAAATTAAATGTATTTATTTTAAATAACTTTAAATTAAATTTATTTTTTTCTTTTAAATGATAATAAGTGCTGTCAGCCCCCAAATCTCTGGTAACTTAATGTACATACAAAAGGAGAAAAAGGAATGTGGACTTACAAAGAAGAACTGTTTAGCTTTTATAGGTCCTTCTTTTAAAGGACTAGAGAATTTCCTTTCCCAAAAAGAAACAAATTCAGAAGGAAAGAGTAGGATGAAAGTCACCTTCATCAGCCTATAAACAGATAGTCAATACCAAAAAAACGGTAAACTCCGAAAAGATGCCAACTGTTTTTAAAAAAATGGCAGACGACTTTAGGTAACAATAACTTTCATGGAGATTGAGGAGGTAGAGGTGGTCGAATTGTTCAGGAGGCACCAAAAGCATGCACATAACCTTGTAATGAAAGGAAGGAAGACTGAGATTCTGAACAAAAATGTTTTATTAGGCAAAAAAAAGAAATAATTAAAAAATATATATATAGACATATGTGTGTGTATGTGTGTGTGTGTGTGTGTGTGTGTGTGTATGTGTGTGTGTATGCATATAAACTATCCCAGTCCTAAACCCTAGCACCTGGGAGCGTGACCTTATTTGGAAATAGGGTCCCTGGAGATGTCACTAGCTAGGATAAGGTCATATTTGAATAGACTGTGCCCCTAAGTCAGGAGGACTTGTGTCCTTCTAAGAAGGGAAACTGGGGATACACAGATATGCACTGAAGGAGAAGGCCATGTGAAGAAGTCCACAGCCAGGGCAATCCTTCAAGCTGGGAGAGGGGCCTGGGACAGAGCCTTCCTTAATACCTACAAAAGGAGCATTGCCTACCGACATTGTAGCCTCTAGAACTGTGACACTATCCACTTCTGTTTCAGCCACGAGGCTTGTGGTATCTTGAAATAGCACCCCTAGAAAACAAATACAAACCTTGTTATTGGAAAAGAAACCAACCAGAAGCCCATGGGGAATTGGAAAAGAAAAAAATATATATCTATCAATATATATAACTATATCTATATCTACATCTAACTCTTTAAAACATTGAAAAGGAACGCACATTTGTGAACCCTGTGAAAAGGAAAACAGGCAAACAAAAAAACTGAGCCCGAGGATTCACTCGGCTTTTCACCTGGAGGAGTTCTGGATGGTGGGGGTAGGGAGGAGATTCCAAGGAAAAGATGGGAGTCTCACTGCTGTGAGGAAAGAGAGATTGGAATTCAGGAAGGCTAGAGTGAGGAAAAGGCCATGGGTTCCAGAAAGAAGGAAGTCACATAGAAAACAAGCTCTGGGAAATACACACTGGAGTCCTCTTGAGACCTTGCCCAATAGGAAGCAGCGTGTGTCTAAGAAAATGCGCCAGGTTCTAACAAAGAGTCAAGGCAACTGACCAGATGGTTGCCAAGACTCATACAAGGTCTGAGGTCATTGGGGTTCCAACCAGCCAGAGGGAAGAGTTCTGTGGGCTAAGTCAGAATATTCAGTAGAGACCCGGTAAGGATCCTGAGTTAGGAGTGGGATGAAATGATCCCTCCAAGAAAGCTTATTCTATAGATTCCCTAAACAATTGGCAGAACAATTTTGGAAAGAGTCAGAATAACCTAGTAATATCTCACTGTCCGTGGGACAGCCAGTAATAGAAGGCAGAGAGGAGCCTCCAAATGACTCAGGTCATCGAAAGGAAGGCAGTTCAAAAGGGAAGAAGGAATAGACGGGAACAAGGAAACACGACTAGCGAGGCAGTAGACTTCAACTTCAACATTTCAACAATGACCTTCAGAATGAACGACTAAGATTCTGTTTAAAGAAAAGACCTCAATATGTCAGTGAAAAATAAACTATACGTAGAAGGATGCAGAGGATAGTATAGATTTTGTGAAAAGAAAAGTGATGAAAAGGGCTAGACTGTACCCAAAGGAATCCTAAAAGGCTGATTTTCCTAGGTCTTGACAAGAGACACTAGAAAGACACCCGAACAGAGAAAGACGACCTTTCAGAACAACAAAGGATCCGTGTAGAAAGACATGGCCATCCTCAAGGTGTCTGCATCCCATGAGAAAAGTCATTATTGAGATCAACCACACTCAAGCCCATAAAACAAGGCTCAAGAAATTTCTGGGAAAGATTTTCTTTCTTGATTTGAGTGAGAATGAGTGAGAGAGAGCATGAGAGAGGAGAAGGTCAGAGGGAGAAGCAGACTCCCCAAGTAGCTGGGAGCCCGAGGCGGGCTGAGATCCTGCAAGTCCGGGGTCATGACCTGAGCCCAAGGCAGTCGCTCAACAAACGGAGCCACGTAGGTGCCCGTCTCCAGAAATTGGTCAACACCAGCTGAGTGGCACCTGGGTGGCACCCTAAGTGAAGTGCCCAACTCTTGGTTCTGGCTCAGGTGGTGATCTCAGGCTCTTGAGACTGAGCCCTGAGGCAAGCTCTGGGCTCAGGGCAGAGTCCACTAGGACTCTCTCTTGCTGCTGCCCTTCCCACCTCCCCCACTCAAGGGTGCTCTTTCCCTAAAACAACAACGAAAACCCTTCCCAGAAATGAACAAGGGTTGAGAGTGGGAGGGTGGGGAGAGAAGCCACCGGCCCGGGACGAGCCAGAGGAGCCCGAGATGCTGCCCGCCCTCCCAGGGCCTAGCTCCCTCAGCCTCCGCTGCCGCCATCGCTGCCGCTGCTGCTAACCCCTGGAGCAGCTGAGCCCCGGAACTGGGGAGCTAGCAGCGAGTAGCGCCTCCAGCGCCTACTGAGCGCACTCGCTTTGGGGGGTTGGGGCCGCAGATCGGTCCAGGGAGGAGGCGAGCTCGTCGCCCAGGCGCCCGCTGACGGGGGGGGGGGGCAGGCAGGATGTGCAGGGAGATCCCCACAGGACTGTCGGAGCTGCTACAGGGCTTCACGGGGGACGTGGCCAGGCACCAGCCTGCGGACCCAGCCCTGCATCTGGCTCTTTGCTTAGCAGGGAGCCTCTTTTCCCCTCTCTCTCTGCCTGCCTCTCTCTACCTACTTCTCATCTCTTCTGTCAAAGGAAGAAACAAAATCTTAAAAAAAAATAATAAAACTACGCTCAAGAGTCTTGTCGTTCATTAGGACCCCATGCGTCAACATTTTCTTTTTACTTCTTGAATTGAAGGAATTGGTTTATGGATGAGAGAGGGAGCCCAAGTAGAGAGGAGGGAGTCCAAGCAGGGCAAGTGGGAGAGAGAGAAGCAGGCTTCCTGCTGAGCAGAGAGCCCCAGGCAGGGCTTGATCCCTAGCCCCTGGCATCAAGATCCAAGCACAGAGCAGATGCTTCCCAAGGAAGCCACGCAGCTGCCCCACTCCATGATTCAATCGGTTTTTCAGTCTTCAATCCGTTGGATGAAGCAACACTTTTTGGGTCTGCCTTCTCGGTGTTAACACTAACACTTTGTGTTTTCCTCTGCTCTTTTGTGATCCCTGAGGATGTAAGGAATGTATTCATGTGTTTCTTGGCTGATGGTTTTCTCCTTGGGATCTTTCTGTTCCAGGATTTTCTTTGCTGGGAAGTTACCTACCTTTCTACCTTGATTTTATCTAGTTATCCGATCTAAGTTAGTATACAGTTCCTTAGCTGCTATCTCCGTGGAGCCTTTCGTAGGTTTAGTCTTGTCATTTGATGGGCAAGACTTTTTGTTTTCAAGCTTTGAATGAGTCGAGTCCAACTTCCCCAACTTTCTTGTGCTTCCCGTTTTTGGCTTCCTGTTCCACTCATCTGTGCCACCTGCCCCAGATCCTAAAAATGTTTTCCTATTGTATCTTCCAGAACACTTCTGATGTCCTCTTTCGTATTTAGGCTACATCAGTCTGGAAGAGCGTTTCAGGCTCTTCAGTTCCATGTGGAAATTCAGGTCATCTAGCACCGCTTTGTCAAAGACTGCCCTTTTCTGTTGGTCTGTTTTCTCCGGTCATTTCAAGAGTCCTTTTGTAGGAAATCCTATGCCATCAGATTCTTCTCTCACTCTCTTTCTCCCTCACTCTTGCTCTCGCTTCTTTCTTCAGATTTGCTGGGGGATGACTAGTCCTTATCATATCCATGGAAATAGAGGAATTGGCTTATCCATGTACACAGGCACTTGCTAGCGAGGAATCTGGGATTGCATTGAATCTCTCGATCGAGGTGGGGTCCATTGAAACTTTACAATACCGATCATCCAACGTAGGAACCTGTTCTATGAACCTCGGTAACATATTAACCTATTGGACATCCCATTGATTTAGATCCTAACCCCCCCACCACCACCACCCCGAGTCATCTTTGATGGTTTTCTGGGTGGAGCCTTGCTGGGTAGAGGCTGTATAAAGTCTTTGCATAGATGAAGTCCTCGTTTTGGTGCTCTCTGTTATGGCCCAATAATGGGTCCGTGATTAAAGGAGCGAGACTGAAACAAAGCAAAGGTCAAGCAAAGCTTTATTTCGCGCCAAGCATCAAGAATCGAAGGGAGCGTGCGGGGCCGCACCTCATCCAAGAGAGGGCGACCCCCTTCTCTGTTTCACAGACTAGCTTTTAAGGGCAAAGGCCATGCGGTCGGGCCTGGCCACGCACAGGTGGCCAATG
>NW_019155178.1:0-7078 GCF_002288905.1 Enhydra lutris kenyoni | reverse complement strand
GGTTGAAGAATAGACCTTTAGAGGGGGAAGGAGATCTCACGTGTGTCTGGTTTCATGCTTTCTGACGACTTTGGCCCTGCAGGTTTAGGGAAAGACTCTTGTCTGCGCTCACAGCCGGTGGGAGATGGGACCTTAGTCACCGTATGTACTTTACACCAAAGAAGCAGCTTCGGGTGTCTTGTGGATCTCCTTGTAAATACAAAAAGAGCAAGGGGGTCGTGGGCATTTATCCAAAGAATAGTGATCCGAAGGGGCACATGCACCCCAATGTTTATAGCAGCAGTGTCCACAATCCCCGAAATAGGGAAAGTGCCCAGAGACAGCATAGAGATGGCGTGCGTGTGTGTGTGTGTGTGTGTGTACACACATAATGGAGTATTACTCAGCCGTCAAAAGAATGAGTCTTGCCATCTGCAACGACATGCATACAACTAGAGGGTATTATGCTCAGAGAAATGAGTCACTCAGAGAGGCAAATGCCACATGATTTTACTGATATGTGGAATTTAAGAAACAAAACAGGTGAATGTAGGGGAAGGGAAGGAAAAACAAAATAAGCTGAAAGCCGAGAGGGAGAGAAACCATATGAGACTCTTAATTGCAGGAGATAAGCTGAGGGTTCCTGGAGGTGAGAGATGGGGACAGGGTGACTGGACGATGGGCATTAAGGAGGCCGCTGGCCGGAATGAGCACTGGCTGTGATTCGCACCTGATGAATCGTGGGGTTCTACATCTCACACTCGTAATACCGTAGACGTTCCCTGATTTGGATTTAATGAAGATAAATTTTAAGATGTCAGCTGAAGGAAAACATAGAAGAAATCTTTGTATCCTTGGATAATTATGAACTTAAGAAAAGTGAACAATATCGTGCTGGTCTCATGTGGCCAAAGTGGCAAATGTGATTACATAAAAACTCAACACTTCTGCCCCCGAGAAGACACTGCGGAGACAGTGAAAATGATGCCAGAGATGAAGAGAGAGCACTTGAAGGCTCTCTGCTGAGGGGCTGTACCCGGTGTATAAAATGACCTTCGTCCTACAGATCAACAGTTGAACAAGCAGATCACTGCTAGAAATTCGAGAAAAACGGCTTGAAGGATGTTACCATAAGATGATACCCACATGGGCAGTAAGTCTACACAAAGAAGCTCAACATCATCGTTTTTGGTGGAAACGCCAGTCTAAGCCTTGATGCGGCACCCCAACGGCAATGGTTCCGCATTCACAAACGCCCAGTCACGGGTGCAAGACGTCGAAGCGTCCACCACCCTGTGGAGCGTGAATAGGTACGACGGGCCTGGCAACGTGTTCAGCAGCATCTGCTGCAGCCATGCGTCCGCACCCTAAGGACGCGGCATTATCAGCTCTAAAGAATCCTGCACGCTCGCCTCCGGATGAGGCCCAGAATATCCCTTGCCATGCTCCTTGGGGATAGACAAGAGCCAGAAACAGCCCTGACGCCTGTCTCGCATGTGCCGTGGCACAGTCAGCGGGGAAGCACACAGCTACCGAGCAGGCAGGGTACAACAGGGGCCACGGCAGGGGTGGGTTTCCCAAACACGAAGCGGGCAGGAGGCGCCAGACACCCAAACGACAATGCGGGAGTCCGTAATCACAATGTCCAACAACAACAGCAAAGTTCAAGGACGGACGAAGTTGACACACAGGCTTACACGCCGAGACTCTTCCTATCTTTGGCGTTGGCTGCTCGTCATGGCTGATGGAGGAAGAAAAGCAGGAATGAGGGTTTTCATCCAGTTCTGTTTCTGGACTTTGACGCTGCCTATATTGTTACGAACTCTTCCTGGAAACCCCCTCGGCGGCCGACTTAGGATTCTGCGCTCCACAGGGCGATACGGAACTTTCAAGAGTCCTTCATGTGGCAAAGAAAGAAAACAAGTGCCTGGAGCCGGTTGTTCATTCCTTCTCTGTAACCCCGGAGCCGTGAACGGCACATCAACTGCGGCAAGTCCCAGGGAAACAAGTCGCGGGTCAACACGGGTCCCCGGGGGCAGGCTCATGAGCGAGAGCCGAGGACTCGACTCAAGGACTCGCGAAGGAGGCCTCAGAGGGAGCCTGGCTCCAGCGGCAGTGGCTGGCCGAGGCTGTTGGGTGTGCCCGCCACTGAGGTGATCACAGTCACTGTGGGACCCTCGTTGGGACAGAGCGTCCAGTCTGTGCTGGGGAGCAGGTTGGCACTAAGCGTGCATCGCCAGTTTCTGTGTTGGGCCAAGAGCTGGGAACATCTGGCCGAGGGGCCGCTCCAACTGCAGAAAATCAGGTGAGGCCACACTTCCGGGGCGCTCCACGCCAGGGGCTGTGTGATCCTGTGGGACACGAGCCACGGTATTTCTAGAACCCTGGGAGTCTTAGTGCAAGTAACGAGCCGGGCACGTCACGCGTGCGGCTCGTGCCAAGGTGCCCAGCGACTATCGGGGGAGAGCCCGAGGCAGAGGTGAGGTGGCAGTGCGGACAGAAAAACCTTTCCAGGAGAAGCTGTTCAAGGAGGAAACAGAACCTCTAGAGGCCTCACTTGGACATTCTTTACCAGCAAAGAATTCTAGGCAACGGAGAAGCTTTTGCGGATGTAGAAGGTGGGCTCGGCGCTAGTTAGACTGGGTGAGGTGGGCGTTGATACTCGCAAGCAGAAAGCCTGAAATCAATGATTTTCATGTCTGTATCTCTAGGTGTGCATGAACGGGAACTCCTTGTTTACAAGAACTGTACGAGCAACTGCACGTTCGTGTATCCATCCGAAGTACCCCCTGAAGCCCCGAGAGTCTTGAGGACTAATAGTTTCTATTTTGTTCGTTGTTGTAACACTATTAATTGCAATGACGGAGGACCTAGTACTCTGGAGAAGGATATCATCCTGGAGGATACAATTGAGGAGACTCTGTCAGGGACTGGGCGCTTGGGGGAGTCAGCATTTTTGCTGGGTGCTGCCTCCATCCTTGTTAGCAACGCACTGACGTGAGAAGCCCTCGTGGAGGGTCTGCCCCCCCCCCCATTCCTCAGAGCAAGTTCACGATCCATCCCTCCCTCGTGAGCCAGGGTCCCTGACCCACATGGCTTCCAGGTGGCGGGTTACCCCTTTGCAGCCTAGTTGGAGAGAGAAATAAAGAGCATCGTTGTTTGGACTCTGCTGCCCTGGAGGTTTCTTTGTGGCTTTAGCGTTCGATCCGTTTGTTCCTCTTCAGTCATCATCTCACAAGTAGACCAAAGCCTCTGCCACTCCGGCACACGGGGATCGAGGGTTCGAGTGAAAAGCAGAACGGTTAGTGCGGACAGCGCACGTGTCAGCTGGCAGCGCCGTCCCAGCTGTGCTCAGACCACAGGGAGCTGAGGCCCCCTGAGACCCCATGCTTCCCTCTCAGGGCGGACGGTGGTGGCAGGAGGGCTCTTGGCCGTAAGGTAGCACGCGGCCCACAGTGCCTGACGTTAGAGACTGTGCCGGTGCCTCCGCGCGGGTCAGTGAGCCAAGACCTGCATGAAGCGCCGTCCTCCGTCACAATGGCACCTGTCGTCACGCCGGCGAGAGAAGGTCTCCTCAGATGCTGATGTCAGAGAGGGGTAAGGGGCTCAGAGCCAGCTGCTGAGCGCCTTGAAACGGCAGGGAGACTTCTGGGCGGTGCTGTCATCCTCATTGTGCCCGGGGTCTGTGTCAGGAAAGCGACGTGAAGGGAGCACAAGAGCTATGCCTTCTTTGGCCTCGAGCTCTCCTTCTCTAAACGGGATTTGAAATTAGGTAAGCTTCACATAACAGAAAATTCATCATTTCAAAGAGTGTAACTCAGTGTTTTTTACCATATTCACCATACTGTGCAGCCATCCCCACCACCTAATTCCAGAACATTTGGCAACCCAAAGGGACACCCTGCTTCAACAAACAGCCAGTCACTCGGACCTCTCCTGTGAGACCGGCAAATATTTCTGCACGAGAGTGGAAGAGTGTTTGCAAACAGAGTGAGACGTCATGTCCGCAGCGGCGACTGTGCCACGGTTGTCAGCTGCGTGCTCTCCAAGGGCACCACGACAGCCTACGGCACCACCCCTCCCTCCCTCTCCTGCCACGGAGCTCAGATTAGGACCACTCACGACCAGTCATGAGACCGATCCAGGTTCAGTCTTTCTCTCCTAGAAAGTGTAATCTCAAACATGTGAGAATGAAAACCCATGCCTGCGCTGGCAGAAAGGACAGGACAGCTTTAAAATACGGAAATGAGGACAACGTCGGGCAAGGGAGAGGCCAGCCCAGCAGACCCCGGGGTTGGGTGGGTCCGGTCTAAGGGGGAAAGGATGAAAGCGTAGGACCCAGGCAGGATCAAAGCTGCGATTGGAACCCCACAGAAGGGGAGGACTTTTTTTAAAGAAGATTTTATTTATTTATTTGAGACACAGAGAGCAAGAGAGAGCAGGAGCTGGGGCAGAGGCAGAGGGAGAGGAGACGCAGACTCCCCGCTGAACGCGGAGTGGATGCCCGAGACTCAGGATCCTGCCCTGAGCTGAGGTCAAGAGTTGGACACTCAACTGAAGAGCCACCCAGGGACCCCTGCCGCTGATCTCCAGGGGCTTTTAGATTCTTCTTTTCACTGTGAATGTTCTGCTTGAACTACAGTAAAATCTACGTGGTGCTATGTGGTTTGTAAGGGTGTGCAGTAGAGGAAGGTATTCGCAAGAAGGCGTGAGCCCGTGGGCAGTCTACCGCAGCGGAATGACCCGATGGTTCACACATGGTGAACATGGTTGTTGTAAACACTTGTGTACAAACCTCGTTTTCTTTTCTGGTTTCCTGTTGGCTCGCGTTCCAGTGGACAGATACACAAAAGTCAGCAAATGCTTTTTAAAAAAGGTTTAATTCAATTAGCTAACATAAACTATAGCACTAGTTTTTGATTTTTATTTTTTTAGAAAGTTATTTATTTGAGAGAGAGTGAGAGAGAACATGAGCGGGCTGAGAGGCAGAGTGGGAAGCAGACTCCCCACTGAGCAGGGAGCCTGACGTGGGGCTTGATCCGCAGAACCTGAGGATCATGACCAGAGCTGAATGCAGATGCCCAACCCACTGAGCCACCCAGGCGCCCCACATCATTTGTTTTGTAGTGTTCAAGGATTGTAGCGTTCAAGGATTGCTAGTTGTGTGTAATACCTAGTGCTCATCAGATCGCATGTCCTCCTTTTTTTCTTTAAGATTTTATTCATTTGCCAGAGAGAGAGAGCAAGTGAGCACAAGAGGGGAAGCAGGAGAGGGAGAGGCAGACTCCCCATTGAGCAGGGAACCCGATGCAGGGCTTGATCCCAGGACCCTGGCATCGTGACCCGAGCTGAAGGCAGACACCTAACCGTCGGAGCCACCCCGGCACCCCAGGACGGGACTTTGAAAGACCGCGCCGACACTGAAGACGTAGGGCGGAAATGGTCTGTGTGCAGTATCGCGACAAGAGAAGGAAGCTGATGTCCACAAGGCGGGAGGAACACCTGCTCCCGCCCGACAACCAGGAGAAACGCCCTCATGCTGGCTTAGGGTTCTTGTCACTCACGTCCTCGGGGAACCCTCAGGCTGAGGGATGAACACAGGACGTGGCCCTGGGCAGGGGACCATGCTTGGGTGACTGGAAGAAGCCAGAGAAACGTCCAGGGGCAGAGCGGCCTCAGCCCAGGCCCCCTCTGGCCAAAAAACAGGTGTCCCGCTTGGGGACGTCCACGATGTGAAGGTCAAGGCAGTCTGTGCATGGGAAGTCCTGTCGAGATAGGAATGAGGATCATCAAGCTGGGTCTCTCCAGATGGCCTGGACCATTTTCAGAAAGAGCCCAGGGACATCCACCGCCAAAGGACTCAGGGAATTCCAAGCGGGACTCAACGGGAAGGGACTCCCACAAGCGATCGCACAGTGAGACATCGGGAGCCGCGCAAAACGAGAGATGACCTTGACCCCGAGACCCGTTACTGGGAGGTTGTTTCCAAGATGTGTGTGGTCACTGCCAAGCCAAGGTCCTCCGCTGGGGGGAAGGGGTGCGGGGAGGGCCCGACAGGCGGGGTTCGCAGGGCGCCTCTGCCCGGGTGAGCTGCGAGGCTGTGCAGCAGGAGGGACCCTCTGAGCCTCAGTTTCCCGGCCTGGCCCGCACGCGTGAGCTCCGCACTCCCCTGCCAGGGCTGCAGTGACCATGAGGTGAATACGTGTGCTGCCCGCAACAGAGGATCCCCAGGCGGAGCCTCTTCCATTCCAGGCCCGCCCTCCCTCCCGCCATCCCACAGAGCAGGGTCGCAAACAAGGAAGCGACTTTGGAGCCGCGGGGGAAGCCAGAGCCGCTGCCTGAGCGCCTGCTGTAGCAGAGAGCTGGGCCCCTTCCAGACGCCAACCTTGCTGTGTCCTGCCCGGGGCATGGGGGGTGGGAATTCTCCAACAGAATGCCCCCGGGAAGCTCTCGAAGCTCAGAGGGTGAAGGGCTGGGCGCGATGGAAGGGCCAGGCCCGCTTGTGCCTGTGCCCGCAGGGTCCGGGAGCCGCTCTCTTCTCCGTGGCTCCACGACCCCTTAGCCGTGCCTGGTGGGAGCGGGAGAAGCCCACGCCCCCCACAGCGACCCTTCTCCATGGCCAATGGGGCCCGGAAGGTGCAAATCCCTTCCCTCCTTCAGGGAATCTGGGCAGGACCAGATGCCCGAGGGGCCCCTCAGTGCAGGCAGGGCGGGCTTTGCAAGGGAGCCACCCCTCCTCCTCGATGTCCTACCGGGAACTCAGTGCCTGGTTAATGGTAGGTCAGTAATTATTTACCAGACAGGGGTCTGTCTAGTTTTTCTCAACAGTTAATAACTAATATAAAAATGAGCTTTAAAAAAATTGGAGAGCAAGGTCCTGAGACGTCACAACTGAAACCTGGTGGCAGAGGAGACCAGCTTTTGGATGGCCAGTGCTGACATATGGCAGACCACGTTAGACCAGGGGAAATAGTGGGGTGCAGGAAGAAAGTAGTTGAGGTGTATTTGTATCCGTTTTTACACAAATGTATGTATCGACCCTGGAAAGAGAAAGAGAGAGAAGGAGGGGTCCCTGCAGGGGAGGGGCAGAGGGAGAAAG
>NW_019155177.1:0-7082 GCF_002288905.1 Enhydra lutris kenyoni | reverse complement strand
AAAAAAAATCCCCAAGACCCTTTATATGAGGAAGAACAGGCTTCTCTGATCCTTGGCAGGGTGGAAAGCTCGAGAAATGTTTGCCAACAATATTTATTCAGTCATGACCAGATGGAGGCAAACTATGGCCTCTGAAGGAATCATCCGAACACTTGGGAAAATGGTACCACCTTGTGCCCCAGGGTGAGTCATGCCTTGGAAAGTTAGGAATCTGACACGGTACCCACGTGGCAATCCTCTTTACTTGGGTTTGAGCCCATGGATGTGTCATGGCTACTCGCTAGGTCTCCGCAGCACTTGGGGAAAGGAAGTACCAGTCCATCTCAGCCTCCTGGGCTCACTCTCTCCCAAGAGCACAACAGCACTTGACTGTGACTCAGCACAGACTCCTAGGACATGTGGGCAAAAGAACTGCCTAGATTGTGTGTAATTCTTGAGAACTCCGAATATCACTGCCTCTCATGTAAGGAGTTCCACCAGTCTACTCCTCATTCAGCTGCCCTCGTCCTAGGTCAGCCACAGCCCAGGCAGCACTGTCTAAGCAGGTCCTGCCTCTTGGCTGGGGATTTCCTGACCCCCTGCTGTGCTAAGCAGGCTGTAAACCCTAGGAAGCTAATGTGTCAATAATCACATTCTCCCTTATTGAGAAGTGGGACCTGTGAAGGGATGATGTGTTACACAATCTTCAAGGCAGCTCACAGTCAGGAGGGCAGTCAGCTTTGAGTTTGCACCTTAGATACTAACTAAAGATTCATTTTTGTCATTATTACTACTGTGATAGGATAATTACTTACTTTTTAAAAATACCTAAGTGGCCTTCTTCATGAAGAAACCAAATAAAAGTGTATCAGTCTTTCAAAATCTTGATTTCCTGTTAACTCCCTCATTAGGAGTCCCCAGTGGAGCTTCTGCCAAACTGACAAAGCATGCTGGCAGCATCCAGATATAATCCAGAAATGCCACTTAGGAAATGTGATCACCTGCCCTCTTCAAGAGCGAAGGGGGCGCAGTGACAAAGTCAAATGACAGTGCTCACCAGGGCAGGTTTCAGGTGGGCATAGCCAGTGTCCCCTACACAGTGGGAGAGGACACAGGATCAAGAGGTCCCAGTTAACCAAACAAAATAGAGGCCAGCATCTGGAAACAGGCCATCAGAAAAACAGATCTCAATGGAGCTTAACACATCTACTGGAAGGTTGAGGAGTAAGACATGGGAAGGACATCTAAAGCAGTGCTAGGGGAACAAGCCATCCTTGTCATCACCTCTGCCGCTCCCAGACTTCCTGCCATGCACTGTACCTGAACGTCGAGCTCTTTGGCCTCTTTCTGAGAAAAGGCATGGTAGATCACACCTGGGTAATTCAAACAAACAAGAAATGGCCAATTCAGGTTGGGCATGACTATAAGACTCATGGCTTTTCTAACTATGAAACTATGGTTATTTAGAGATAGGAGAAGACAGGGATGCTACAGAGAGCACAGACTTCTAAGCTTTCTTGGATGCCTCTTATTCTACCCTCTGGCCACCCATCCTAGGAGTTCCAAGAGTGTGCTTTCAAACAGTGCTTCTTGGGATGCCTGGTTGGCTCAGTCAGTTGAGTATCCAACTCTTGATTTCAACTCAGGTCATGATCTCAGGGTCCTGGGTTTGAGCCCTGTGTCTGGTTCTGCATTCTAGGCTATTCTGCTTGAGAATCTCTCTCTCCTTCTGCCCCACCCCTCTAAGTGCTCTCTCTCTCTGTCAATTAAATAAAGAAATCTTTAGAAAGAAATAAAACTAAATCAATGCTTCCCATATATTAATTAATGTAGGAAACTAGGTTCTTATTAAAATGTAGATACCTAGGCCCCACACCCAGGTCTGGCATTTCTTTTTCTTTTTCTTTTTTATGATTTTTAAAGAAGATTTATTCATTTGAGAGAGAGAGAGAAGAAGAGAACGTGTATACAAGCAGGGTCAGATAGAGAAAGAGGAGCAGATCCCCCACAGAGTAGGGCTTCTGAGAAGCAGACTCCCCTCTGAGCAGGGCATCTGATGCAGGGCTCCATCCCAGGAACCTGGGTCCACGACCTAAGCTGAAGGTGTAGGGTTAACCCACTGAGCTACCCAGGCGCCCCCAGACCTTGCATCTCTAACCAGTTTCAGATGCTCCTGCAGGTCAGTAGACCACATGAGGAGTTGACTGGTTTAATCTGCTGCAGGTTAGGGGCTTAAACAGTCACCCTGTAAGTCTAGCTGAGTAACTCATATAAACGTTATATCACAGAGCTTCCCAGGATGCAGATGGTGGCAAATATTACATTTTGTTGACTGTTAGATGTTAAAAAAAAAAAAAAGACTTTTCACATTTCAATATCTATGAAATGGGAGTGTCCATACAATAGATGGTGTCCTACACTGATAAAACACAGTAGGTCTTTCTTCAAGCTCAAAATATATATAGATCAATGTGGTTTCAACCTCTAAAAACTCCACATGCCTGTTTCTTACTTCATGTGTGTGAAGAAGAAAAACATGGCTCTGGGGATAGAGTATGGGTGTAAATAGAATAAATATAAGACAAAGGCCTGGTATAAGGGTCAAAGAACTAGAAAATCTGGTTCACATGACACTCTGTAAATTCCATCCCAGCTCACTTGTGCTTCCTTGAGTACATCTGAACAAGCAGACCAAAGTGTTTATATTATATAATATACACAGTATATTATATTATATACATATCATATCATATTATTATATGATATACAGAGTCTGGTTCTCCTTCAAATGCAAGAGTGGCATTAAAATCTGTTTCTAAAGAGCAACCCCAGGAATGACTGCTTCATCTGTCACATGTGCTTCAATTAGACTTGGAAGTCTTTTCTGGAACAATCCACATCTAACAGTTACTGAGCACTCATTACTTGCCATGCACCTATCTAAAAGCTACACATTTTATCTCATTATATTTTCTCAACAATCTTTTAAAGCAGACATTATTCCTATAATGCACATGAGAAAACTGAAGCTCAGATATGCCGAGACCCATAACTTAATTACAGAGATAGAAAGTGGCAGAGGTGGAAATGAACATACTGGTTCAAAATCCAATTTTAACGGCGTCTACACTCCTCTGCTTATAACTGCCCTGGGCACTTGCTCCCTTCCTAGGCATAGCTCTTCTCTGCTCAACTCCCAGAGTCCTGGGAGGAATACCATTCCTCAGCAGGCTCCCAGTGCTTTCCACCAGACAAGGGTCATTCACAGAACAACTGGCAGGGCAGGAACCACCATCAGCACCTCACAGAAGGGGAAACCAGGTCACAGAGAGGATTGGGGCCTTAACCACTGTCAGCAGGTGGCAGGCAGTGGCCAAGTCAGCCTAAGGCCCTCGGCCCTCCTTTAGCACACTGAGTGGGCCCCATGGGGACCTGCCGCCAGCTCCAATATCAATCTTCAGTGCAGAGACTGCACCAGGCAAATGGGGACTCTGGGCCTCGGTTTCCCTTATGTAACCAGGACAATTCCCCTAGCAGTTTCAGTCAGTCTCCACTGCGAACCTGTCCACCTACTAGCACCAAGTTCCCAACCCTTTACTTTGTAAGGGCCTGTTTAGCCAGAGCAGCTCCATCCTGACCCTGTCCATCCTGCTTCAGGGAACTTACTTAAAAACAAGTTCCAGAAACCAGTTCCAGGTAACAAAGCCCAAATACAAGGGTGGGTCAGGCTAGGTGGAGGTATTCAATCAGTGGGGACGCATACTGTCTCCTAGCTACCAAGGAGTATGGGCCCCACCCTTTGGGTGCCCTTTGGGTGCCAATTCTGACCAAAGTGATAGGCTAGTTCAAATATCTACTATACAGTAAACTGTAATTCAATTGGTCACTTATGTGTGATCTAGCAGGATTGTGCAGCTTTCTCTGTGTTACACTCTCATTGGCTACCTGTGCATGGCCAGGCCCAACCACATGACCTTTGCCCTTAAAAGCTAGTCTGTAAGGCAGAGGGTTTTTGACCTCTTTGCAAGAAATGGCCCTGGATGGTCAGTTTGATTCTTGATGCTTGGCGTGAAATAAAGCTTTGCTTGACCTTCGCTTTCTATCAGTCTGGCTCCTTTGACCATGGACCCAACAACATCCCACCTCTCCCCTGCTCACAGGCCTTCAACCTCGCTTACCCTTCATCCTCCCTCTGCTTCCGGTGCGTTCTGATGACGTTTCCTGCCGGTGACCCTCACTCTTTACCTCTCTTCACTTTTCTCAGCCGCCCTCGACCATCAAAACTTCTCTCGTTAAAGTTTGGGCTGGAGGGAGGTATTGCGCTCCAGCTTGCATGCCACGCTAAGTCTCCATACTGAGACGGTGCAACTCTCACCTGGAGTTGCAGGGCGCGGGCTCCCAGATGGCGTCGTCTGTGACATCATTGACGCATGCGCTGGGTGGTGGCTCTGCTACACCAGAGGCTGTGCTAGTCTTCACGGTGTCTCTGCTTCGTGGGGCTTCCTCAGCTCCTGTGTACTGTAGGCGGGGGAAGGCCAGAAACCTCCAGTTGTGGTTAGGGCGTGTGGACTGCTTATGAAGAGCTGGAGTAGAGTGGGGCCAGCTGAACCGAAGAGGACTCCAGGGACTTTGGGTATCAGAGGACTACGGAAGTGGGACAAGGGTGGTGGGAATGAGGTCCATGGGGTTGCTCATCAGCCATCTCTACAGAGTAGCCAAGTCACTGAAGTTGGGATGGACAGCTTAGGCTCTAGTTTTGTCCTGCTGCTAAACTAGCTGTGTGACCTCGCTTAAAGCACTTCCCATCTCCAGCATCCCTTTTCTTTTCCCATCACTGTGATAGGTTGGGCCCAATAGTCTGAATGTTTTTTTGAGACCCAGAATGTTAGTTTCGGTCAGAAAGTCAAAAGGCAAGGATATGAAACCCATTGTTCTGGGGAAGGGTCAAGAATTGCAGCTGGAAGGCAGTGCAGATGTCTCCGAAGTGATCTGGTGTGCAGCACTGTGCAGTCATCATTTCTGCAGAGTGCAGATCAGGAGAGCAGTATAGCCCGTCCACTTTAAGTCAGTAGGTCAAACTTCCAGTAAGGTATAAAGTCCTTTTAAGGGAGCAGAAATTGTATAGGAACCCTGAGATTTTATGTCCACAGATCCTAGTTTGAGAAACATTGATTTAATTGTTTTTGGGTGGTGACCTTGAGCTATTTTGATCTTAAACATAGGACTGCAGGCCCTGGAATTCAGTGGCTATCATGGGGTTTGTCCCAGTGAACATGAACCTTGTATGTATATTAACATCAAAGTGGAATTACATTTAAATGATTGCGTTTGGAGATGCAAGAGAATAGTTAGGAGTCTATGGGACTAAGTTTGAGAAACTGCTCTTGGGGACTCATACCATGTGAACTACCAAATGTGAACTTTAAAAAAGCAGCATGAGAAAGCAGAAGATAGTAAGAGCCAACTTCAGTGCTGTAGTCTGAAGGGGGCCCTTTTGAGAGAACCTTTGTGATTATGATGACAAGAGGGAGGCAGACCTCTCCCTTCTTGAGAGCTGCTTTTTTAAGGGTTATTAGGACTCTTTATCTCCCAATGTACCCCTTCTGAAATAGTCAAGTCAGCCTGGAGGATTGCCTATCTTCCATGGAGTTCCCTGCTTGTGGTGGAGTGAGCACTGAAAACTGCAGTTACTTTACAATTTACTTTACTTTACAATACTTTACAATTCCATGATCACTAAATGGTTTTTTAAAAAACAAACAAACCACTTTAGTATCCTCGGGAAATAAATGTATGAAGATTGGTACCTGTCCTTACAGATATTGGTATTATTGTGATTGTTATTTACAATAGTAAAAAGCTTGGAAACCACTCCATATTCCACAAGAGTGGATTAAATAAATGAACTATGTGCTAATTCATTAAGTAGGCTAATTAAATGCATCGCAATCACAGGGTAAGCTTCAAAAATTCAGATTCCTCAGCATCCCTGGAAATTCTTAGTTAGTATGTGGGTTCTAAGAATCTGTATTAAAAAAAAAATGTTGGGGGAGGAGTCAAGATGGCGGAGAAGTAGCAGGCTGAGACTACTTCAGGTAGCGGGAGATCAGCTAGATAGCTTATCTAAAGATTGCAAACACCTACAAATCCAAAGGGAGATCAAAGAGAAGAAGAACAGCAATTCTAGAAACAGAAAATAAACCACTTTCTGAAAGGTAGGACTGGCGGAGAAGTGAATCCAAAGCGACGGGAAGATAGACCGCGGGGGGGAGGGGTCGGCTCCCGGCAAACGGCGAGCAACGGAGCACAAAATCGGGACTTTTAAAAGTCTGTTCCACTGAGGGGCATCGCTCCAGAGGCTTAACCGGGTTGAAGCCCACGCGGGGTCAGCGTGGCCTCAGGTCCCACAGGGTCACAGAAGGATCGGGGGTGTCTGAGTGTCGCAGAGCTTACAGGTATTAGAACGGGGAAGCCAGCTACAGAGACAGAGCCGAGGAGTAAACTCTAATCTCAGGGTTACCTTGAACCGCTCGCAGGCTCGGTCAGCTTGGAGCGTGGCTGGAGGCAGGGTGACGGGAGTAATTGGGCGCTGTTCTCTGAGGGTGCACTGAGGAGTGGGGCTCGGGGCTCTCGGCTCCTCCAGGCCGGAGACTGGGAGGCTTCCATCTTCATTCCCATCCTCTGGAACTCTACGGAAAGCGCTCAGGGAACAAAAGCTCCCAAAAGCAAACCCGAGTGGATTACTCAGCCCGGCCCCTGGTAAGGGTGGTGCAACTCCGCCTGGGGCAAAGACACTTGAGAATCACTACAAAAGGCCCCTTCCCCAGAAGATCAACAAGAAACCCAGCCAGGACCAAGCTCACCTACCAAGGAGTGCAGTTTCAATAACAAGGAGAGCAGCGGAATTACAGAGGAGGAGAAAGCAAAGCACGGGACTCATGGCTTTCTCCCCATGATTCTTTAGCCTTTCAGTTAATTTAATTTTTTTTCTTTTTCAATTTTTTTTTCACTTCTTCTGCGAAATTTTTTTAACTTTTACCCTTTTCTTTTTTAACGTTTTTTTATCTAGTTTATCTAATATATATATATATATATATATATAT
>NW_019155176.1:2063-7082 GCF_002288905.1 Enhydra lutris kenyoni | reverse complement strand
AGGGAGATCATATGATAGTTGTCTTTCTCCGATTGACTTATTTCGCTAAGCATGATACCCTCTAGTTCCATCCACGTCGTCGCAAATGGCAAGATTTCATTTCTTTTGATGGCTGCATAGTATTCCATTGTGTATATATACCACCTCTTCTTTATCCATTCGTCTGTTGATGGACATCTAGGTTCTTTCCATAGTTTGGCTATTGTAGACATTGCTGCTATAAACATTAGGGTGCACGTGCCCCTTCGGATCACTACGTTTGTATCTTTAGGGTAAATACCCAGTAGTGCAATTGCTGGGTCATAGGGTAGTTCTATTTTCAGCATTTTGAGGAACCTCCATGCTGTTTTCCAGAGTGGTTGCACCAGCTTGCATTCCCACCAACAGTGTAGGAGGGTTCCCCTTTCTCCGCATCCTCGCCAGCATCTGTCATTTCCTGACTTGCTAATTTTAGCCATTCTGA
This sequence comes from Enhydra lutris kenyoni, assembly GCF_002288905.1. NCBI lineage: Eukaryota > Metazoa > Chordata > Mammalia > Carnivora > Mustelidae > Enhydra > Enhydra lutris. The sequence goes on along the minus strand of NW_019155176.1, from coordinate 6,619 downwards.
CTGGTGTGAGGTGGTATCTCATTGTGGTTTTGATTTGTATTTCCCTGATGCTGAGTGATGTGGAGCACTTTTTCATGTGTCTGTTGGCCATCTGGATGTCTTCTTTGCAGAAATGTCTGTGCATGTCCTCTGCCCATTTCTTGATTGGATTATTTGTTCTTTGGGTGTTGAGTTTGCTAAGTTCTTTATAGATTTTGGACACTAGCCGTTTATCCGATATGTCATTTGCAAATATCTTCTCCCATACTGTCAGTTGTCTTTTGGTTTTGTTAACTGATTCCTTTGCTGTGCAAAAGCTTTTGATCTTGATGAAATCCCAATAGTTCATTTTTGCCCTTGCTTCCCTTGCCTTTGGTGATGTTCCTAGGAAGATGTTGCTGCGGCTGAGGTCGAAGAGGTTGCTGCCTGTGTTCTCCTCAAGGATTTTGATGGATTCCTTTCTCACATTGAGATCCTTCATCCATTTTGAATCTATTTTCGTGTGTGGTGTAAGGAAATGATCCAATTTCATTTTTCTGCATGTGGCTGTCCAATTTTCCCAACACCATTTGTTGAAGAGGCTGTCTTTTTTCCATTGGATATTCTTTCCTGCTTTGTCGAAGATTAGTTGACCATAGAGTTGAGGGTCTATTTCTGGGCTCTCTATTCTGTTCCATTGATCTATGTGTCTGTTTTTGTGCCAGTACCATGCTGTCTTGACGATGACAGCTTTGTAATAGAGCTTGAAGTCCGGAATTGTGATGCCACCAACTTTGGCTTTCTTTTTCAATATTGCTTTGGCTATCCGAGGTCTTTTCTGGTTCCATATAAATTTTAGGATTATTTGTTCCATTTCTTTGAAAAAAATGGATGGTACTTTGATAGGAATCGCATTAAATGTGTAGATTGCTTTAGGTAGCATAGACATTTTCACAATATTTATTCTTCCAATCCAGGAGCATGGAACATTTTTCCATTTCTTTGTGTCTTCCTCAATTTCTTTCATGAGTACTTTATAGTTTTCTGTGTATAGATTCTTAGTCTCTTTGGTTAGGTTTATTCCTAGGTATCTTATAGTTTTGGGTGCAATTGTAAATGGGATGGACTCCTTAATTTCTCTTTCTTCTGTCTTGTTGTTGGTGTAGAGAAATGCAACGGATTTCTGTGCATTGATTTTATATCCTGACACTTTACTGAATTCCTGTACAAGTTCTAGCAGTTTTGGAGTGGAGTCTTTTGGGTTTTCCACATATAGTATCATATCATCTGTGAAGAGTGATAGTTTGACTTCTTCTTTGCCAATTTGGATGCCTTTAATTTCCTTTTGTTGTCTGATTGCTGAGGCTAGGACTTCTAGTACTATGTTGAATAGCAGTGGTGATAACGGACATCCCTGCCGTGTTCCTGACCTTAGCAGAAAAGCTTTCAGTTTTTCTCCATTGAGAATGATATTTGCGGTGGGTTTTTCATAGATGGCTTTGATAATATTGAGGTATGTGCCCTCTATCCCTACACTTTGAAGAGTTTTGATCACGAAGGGATGCTGTACTTTGTAAAATGCTTTTTCAGCATCTATGGAGAGTATCATATGGTTCTTGTTCTTTCTTTTATTAATATGTTGTATCACATTGATTGATTTGCGGATGTTGAACCAACCTTGCAGCCCTGGAATAAATCCCACTTGGTCGTGGTGAATAATCCTTTTAATGTACTGTTGAATCCTATTGGCTAGTATTTGGCGAGAATTTTCGCATCTGTGTTCATCAAGGATATTGGTCTGTAGTTCTCTTTTTTGATGGGATCCTTGTCTGGTTTTGGGATCAAGGTGATGCTGGCCTCATAAAATGAGTTTGGAAGTTTTCCTTCCATTTCTATTTTTTGGAACAGTTTCAGGAGAATAGGAATTAGTTCTTCTTTAAATGTTTGGTAGAATTCCCCCGGGAAGCCTTCTGGCCCTGGGCTTTTGTTTGTTTGGAGATTTTTGATGACTGTTTCAATCTCCTTACTGGTTATGGGTCTGTTCAGGCTTTCTATTTCTTCCTGGTTCAGTTGTGGTAGTTTATATGTCTCTAGGAATGCATCCATTTCTTCCAGATTGTCAAATTTGTTGGCGTAGAGTTGCTCATAGTATGTTCTTATAATTGTCTGTATTTCTTTGGTGTTCGTTGTGATCTCTCCTCATTCATTCATGATTTTATTTATTTGGGTCCTTTCTCTTTTCTTTTTGATAAGTCTGGCCAGGGGTTTATCGATCTTATTAATTCTTTCAAAGAACCAGCTCCTAGTTTCGTTGATTTGTTCTATTGTTTTTTTGGTTTCTATTTCATTGATTTCTGCTCCGATCTTTATGATTTCTCTTCTCCTCCTGTGTTTAGGGTTTCTTTCTTGTTCTTTCTCTAGCTCTTTTAGGTGTAGGGTTAGGTTGTGTACCTGAGACCTTTCTTGTTTCTTGAGAAAGGCTTGTACCGCTATATATTTTCCTCTCAGGACTGCCTTTGTTGTGTCCCACAGATTTTGAACCGTTGTGTTTTCATTATCATTTGTTTCCATGAATTTTTTCAATTCTTCTTTAATTTCCTGGTTGACCCATTCATTCTTTAGAAGGATGCTGTTTAGTCTCCATGTATTTGGGTTCTTTCCAAATTTCCTCTTGTGATTGAGTTCTAGCTTCAGAGCATTGTGGTCTGAAAATATGCAGGGAATGATCCCAATCTTTTGATAAAAGTTGAGACCTGATTTAGGACCGAGAATATGATCTATTCTGGAGAATGTTCCATGTGCACTAGAGAAGAATGTGTATTCTGTTGCTTTGGGATGAAATGTTCTGAATATATCTGTGATGTCCATCTGGTCCAGTGTGTCATTTAAGGCCTTGATTTCCTTGTTGATCTTTTGCTTGGATGATCTGTCCATTTCAGTGAGGGGAGTGTTAAAGTCCCCTACTATTATTGTATTATTGTCGATGTGTTTCTTTGATTTTGTTATTAATTGGTTTATATAGTTGGCTGCTCCCATGTTAGGGGCATAGATATTTAAAATTGTTAGATCTTCTTGTTGGACAGTTCCTTTGAGTATGATATAGTGTCCTTCCTCATCTCTTATTATAGTCTTTGGCTTAAAATCTAATTGATCTGATATAAGGATTGCCACTCCTGCTTTTTTCTGATGTCCATTAGCATGGTAAATTCTTTTCCACCCCCTCACTTTAAATCTGGAGGTGTCTTCAGGTTTAAGATGAGTTTCTTGTAGGCAACATATAGATGGGTTTTGTTTTTTTATCCATTCTGATACCCTGTGTCTTTTGATTGGGGCATTTAGCCCATTAACATTCAGGGTAAGTATTGAGAGATGTGAATTTAGTGCCATTGTATTGCCTGTAAGGTGACTGTTATTGTATATTGTCTCTGTTCCTTTCTGATCTACTACTTTTAGGGTCTCTCTTTGCTTAGAGGACCCCTTTCAATATTTCCTGTAGAGCTGGTTTGGTATTTGCAAATTCTTTCAGTTTTTGTTTGTCTTGGAAGCTTTTAATTTCTCCTTCTATTTTCAATGATAGCCTAGCTGGATATAGTATTCTTGGCCGCATGTTTTTCTCGTTTAGTGCTCTGAATATATCATGCCAGCTCTTTCTGGCCTGCCAGGTCTCTGTGGATAAGTCTGCTGCCAATCTAATATTTTTACCATTGTATGTTACAGACTTCTTTTCCCGGGCTGCTTTCAGGATCTTCTCTTTGTCACTAAGACTTGTAAATTTTACTATTAGGTGACGGGGTGTGGACCTATTCTTATTGATTTTGAGGGGGGTTCTCTGAATCTCCTGGATTTTGATGCTTGTTCCCTTTGCCATATTGGGGAAATTCTCTCCAATAATTCTCTCCAATATACCTTCTGCTCCCCTCTCTGTTTCCTCTTCTTCTGGAATCCCAATTATTCTAATGTTGTTTCGTCTTATGGTGTCACTTATCTCTCGAATTCTCCCCTCGTGGTCCAGTAGCTGTTTGTCCCTCTTTTGCTCAGCTTCTTTATTCTCTGTCATTTGGTCTTCTATATCACTAATTCTTTCTTCTGCCTCATTTATCCTAGCAGTGAGAGCCTCCATTTTTTATTGCACCTCATTAATAGCTTTTTTGATTTCAACTTGGTTAGATTTTAGTTCTTTTATTTCTCCAGAAAGGGCTTTTATATCTCCCGAGAGGGTTTCTCTAATATCTTCCATGCCTTTTTCGAGCCCGGCTAGAACCTTGAGAATCATCATTCTGAACTCTAGATCTGACATATTACCAATGTCTGTATTGATTAGGTCCCTAGCCTTTGGTACTGCCTCTTGTTCTTTTTTTTGTGGTGAATTTTTCCACCTTGTCATTTTGTCCAGATAAGAGTAGATGAAGGAGCAAGTAAAATACTAAAAGGGTGGCAGCAACCCCAGGAAAATATGCTTTAGCCAAATCAGAACAGATCCCAAATCGTGAGGGGGGAGAAAGGGGATAAAAAGAGGTTCAGAAGGAAGAAAAAAAAAAAGAAAGAAAGAAACAATTAAAAAAAGAAAACCAATAAAGAAAAAAATATAAAAAGGAAAA
>NW_019155176.1:0-1963 GCF_002288905.1 Enhydra lutris kenyoni | reverse complement strand
AAAAAACGTTAAAAAAAGAAAAGGGTAAAAGTTAAAAAAATTTAGCAGAAGAAGAAAAATAAATTGAAAAAGAAAAAAAATTAAATTAACTGCAAGGCTAAAGAATCATGGGGAGAAAGCCATGAGTTCCGTACTTTGCTTTCTCCTCCTTTGGAATTACGCTGCTCTCCTTGGTATTGAAACTGTACTCCTTGGTAGGTGAACTTGGTCCTGGCTGGGCTTCTTGTTGATCTTCTCGGGGAGGGGCCTGTTGTAGTGATTCTCAAGTGTCTTTGCCCCGGGCGGAGTTGCACCGCCCTTACCAGGGGCCGGGCTGAGTAATCCGCTCGGGTTTGCTTTCGGGAGCTTTTGTTCCCTGAGCGCTTTCCGTAGAGTTCCGGAGGGCGGGAATGAAGATGGCGGCCTCCCGGTCTCCGGCCCGGAGGAGCCGAGAGCCCGGGGCCCCACTCCTCAGTGCGCCCTCAGAGAACAGCGCCGATTTACTCCCGTCACCCTGCCTCCGGCCGCGCTCGGAGCTGACCGAGCCTGCGACCGGTTCAAGGTAACCCCGAGCTTAGAGCTCACTCCTCGGCTCTGTCTCTGTAGCCGGCTTCCCCGTTCTACTACCTGTAAGCTCTGCGACACTCAGACACCCCCGATCCTTCTGTGACCCTGCGGGACCTGAGGCCGCGCTGGCCCCGCCTGGGCTTCACCCTGGTTAAGCCTGTGGAGCGATGTCCCTCAGCGGAACAGACTTTTAAAAGTCCTGATTTTGTGCTCCGTTGCTCCGCCGCTTGCCGGGAGCCAGCCCCTCCCCCCGCGGTCTATCTTCCCGTCGCTTTGGATTCACTTCTCCGCCAGTCCTACCTTTCAGAAAGTGGTTGATTTTCTGTTTCTAGAGTTGCTGTTCTTCTTCTCTTCGATCTCCCGTTGGATTTGTAGGTGTTTGCAATCTTTAGATAAGCTATCTAGCTGATCTCCTGCTACCTGAAGTAGTCTCAGCCTGCTACTTCTCCGCCATCTTGACCGCTTCTTAACATTTTTAACCTGGCTTTGAAGCTGTGCCATCACCCATATCGATTTGAATCAACCTCTCTTTTATTTTCAGTTACAAATTCACAGTATTGATGGCCTCAAAGATCACAAGTCGCAGCGCCTTGCACATCTGACCCTGGGGTATATCACCATGGCATATGTGTGGAATCAAGGTGACGAAGATGTTCGAGAGGTTTGGAGATTTTTTTTTTTTTTTTGATATTTCTTATGCTACATGACAATTTACATGCAATTTAATGTAAAAACATTCTGAAAGTATTATAACTAGATTTTGTGATGCTTGGATAACAGGAAAAAAATAAAAAGGAAAACAGTCATTACTGATTTAATATTCAACTGCTATCATTATTGGATTTTTAATCTCTTATGTAACACACTTGCTCTATCCTGTGTATATAGGTGTATGTTCCGTATCTTTCTCTGAAAGTATACTGTAAGCATTTCTTAGTTAGTACACAGTCCTTCTAATCATCATTCGAAATCACTTTATAGTTTTTTACTGAGTTCCTGAACTTCATTTATTCTGTACTTATTTTTAATATTTTACCATTGTAAATGACACCATAGTCAATATATTTGAATATGAAATGTTTTTTCTATTAATGAGTTTTGGGAGATGTGAACATATTATGGCTTTTCTTAATATTAAAGTGCTATCTTACATCCATCAACATGGAAGAATATATGGGTTTCACTCTACTCTCATGAACAGTAGATAACTTTAGATTTAAAATATCATCTTGTATTTTATCTGACAATTCTAATTTCATTAAACCAGTGCAGACTGTAATACTGACTCTTTAAACCACAAGAGATAAAATAGATTCCCGAAGTACCTTCTGCCATTTAGGGAATATTTTTTTCCCTGCTTTTTTTTTTAATTTTATTTTTTATAAACATATAATATTTTTTTATCCCCAGGGGTACA
>NW_019155175.1:0-7084 GCF_002288905.1 Enhydra lutris kenyoni | reverse complement strand
AAAAAAAAAAAAAGACAAAACGAGATGAGCTATCAAGCCATAAAAGACATGGTGGAAACTTAAATGCATATCACTTAGTGAAAGAAACCAATCTGAAAGGGCTACATATTATATGATTCCAACTCTATGATATTCTGGAAAAGGCAAAATTATAGAGATAATAAAAAGATCAGTGTTTTTCAGGGGTTTGGGAAGGAGTTAGAAAGGGAGGGATGGGGTGCCTGGGTGGTTCAGTGGATTAAGCCACTGCCTTTGGCTCAGGTCATGATCTCAGCATCCTGGGATCGAGTCCCGCATCGGGCTCTCTGCTCAGTGGGGAGCCTGCTTCCATCTCTCTCTCCACCTGCCTCTCTGCCTACTTGTGATCTCTCCCTGTCAAATAAATAAATTAAATAAAATTTTAAACAAATCTTTAAAAAAAAAAGAAAGGGAGGGATGAAAAGATTTTAGGGGCAGTGAAACTATTCTATATAATCCTGTAATGATGGATATTATATTATGTATTTACCAAAACCCATTTGCTGGGCACCTGGGTGGTTCAGTGGGTTAAAGCCTCTGCCTTCGGCTCAGGTCATGATCTCAGGATCCTGAGATCAAGCCCCACATCAGGCTCTCTGCTCAGCAATGAACCTGCTTCCTCCTCTCTCCCTCTCTGCCTGCCTCTCTGCCTACTGGTGATCTCTGTCTGTCAAATAAATGAAAATAAATAAAATCTTTAAAAAAAAATGGGAAATAATAAAAAAAACCCACTTGCTATACACAACCAAACAGTGAATCCTAATTAATCTATGGACTTTAGTTAATATAGCAATATTGGCTCTACTGTAATAAATGTACCATATGAATGCAAAATATTAATAATAGGAGAAACTGTTGGGGAGGATAGAAAAGGGATATATGGGCCTCTCTGTACTATCTACCCAGTTTTATATAAAGCTTAAACTGTACTAAAAAATAAAATCTGTTAATTAAAGAAGAGAGAGAGAGGTGCTTTTTGACATATTTTTTAAAAATTCCATTTTGATGCTGACAAAGATGGAGAAGGATGGGCAACCTTACATACTGCTTAAATAAAACAGGAAGCGAACACCTGGGTGGCTTGGTTGTTAAGCATGTGCCTTTGGCTCAGGTCATGATCCCAGGGTCCTGGGATTGAGCCCCATATCAGGCTGCCTGCTCAGCGGGAGGCCTGCTTTCTCCTTCTCCCACTCCCCTTGCTTGTGTTCCCTCTCTCACTAAGTCTCTCTCTGTCAAATAAATAAATAAAATCTTAAAAAAATATAATAATTTTTAAAAACAAGGAGAAAAAGTTGCAACATATATAAATGAAAAGAGCTCATATTCAGAACATATAAAGAATTACTACAAGTCATACACACACAAAAATATTACTACAAATCAATTAGGACAGATGTCCTTAAAAATAAAGGGCGAGATAGGGTGTCTGGCTGGCTCTGTCGGAAGAGCATAAGACTCCTGATCCTGGGGTCATGAGTTCGAGCCCCACATTGGATGTAGATTACTTAAATAAATAAACTCAATAAAATAAAGGGCAAGATAAAAATAGACAAGATGCTTGGATAGGCATATACAGGAAGAGGAAATTCATATGGCCATTAAACATGTGAAAAATTGGTCAACCTCAGTCATGAGGTTGCAAATTAAAACTGCATGAGATCTCTTGGGGTGCCTGGGTGGCTCAGTCAGTTAAGCATCTGCCTTCAGCTCAGATCATGATCCCAGAGTCATGGGATCAGTGTCTTTGGCTATTTTAAACAATGTTGCAATGGGATTGATTTCATGTAACTTTCCAAACCAATTTCTTATGAGACAAAAAGTATTTACATATTGAATAAATATGGGATGTACATGATGTATTTGATTTCAGAATTTTAGCTGATGGGCAACAATATAAGCGAAGGCCTGGCAGTATGAGCAGTTTGGCAGACAGGCCTAATGAGGAGACTATCTTGGCTACATTTAGAGTTCCCAGAGGACCAGTTTGGATAGGGAAATTGAGGGTGATTTTTGTTGTTGTTGTTGTTTTCTTTTTGTTTTGTTTTTGATATTTATTTATTTATTTGAGAGGGACAGAGAGACAGTGGGGTGGGGAGGCACAGAGGGAGAGGGAGAGAGATAATCCCAAACTGACTTCCCACTGAGCGCAGAGCCTGATTTAGGGCTCAATCTCAGGATACTGGTATCAGGACCTAAGCTGAAATCAAGAGCCAGAAGCTTAACCGACTGAGCCACACAGGTACCCTTAGGAAAGCTGAGTTTGTTGGTTTGTTTATTTGTTTGTTTAAAGATTTTATTTATTTGAGGGTACCTGGGTGGCTCAGCTGTTAAGCGTCTGCCTTCAGCTCAGGTCATGATCCCAGGGACCTGGGATTGGCCCCGCAACAGGCTTCCTGCTTGGTGAGGAGTCCGTTTCTCCTTCTTCCTCTGCCTGCTTCTCCCCCTGCTGTGCAGAAAAATGTGGGAAAATTAAATGCATTGAAGCAGTTCAAAGCAGTACATTTGCTAAGTTTTGTAGAAGTTTATGTAGAGTTTGCCAACAGGAAGGAGCAACACATTCTGTTTTGTTGAGGAGAGCCAGGAAGGCGTTCAAGGTGAGCTGGAGTTTGACAGACAGAAAAGGTAAGGGATGACAAGAAATCAGAAACTCAGAGAGCTCATATTCAAGAAGTGGCTACCCCATAGGTAAGGAACAGTGTGGCTCTGGGACCGGGGAAGAAAGGAGGTTTACCTTTTATTCTCTCTTTAAGTGCTTTTGAATTTTGCACATGCACTAGTAAATTGTCCAAAGTTCTACAGAAGTTCTGTACACCTATGCTCTTAATCATCACACTAGGCTGCCTCCCAATAATTCCAAGCCTTGTCTACTTGGAAGAGAGAAGAGAGGTAGAGGAGATTTCGTGGCATTGACTCTGAGGGATAAAAGAAACAGATCTCAAACAGAATCCTTATTTTGAATGCTGGGTCACTGAAGGAGAGAAGTCCTAATGACCAAAACAGGCACCCTGGGAAGGCCTATTGATATGGGGAGGAAGACAAAGAGTTTGTTTTGGAAAGGGTGAATTTGAAATTGGCAGAACCATTTAAACAGAAATATCCTGTGGACCGATCCCCAAGACCATTTCAGGGAGTCTGCACATTCAAACCAATATCCATAATAGTGCTAAAAAGTTATTTGCTGGGGCCCTGGGTGGCTGAGTCACTTAAGCATCAACCTTCAGCTCAGGTCATGATCCCAGAGTCCTGGGATGGAGTCCCACATCGGGATACTTGCTCAGCAGGGCTCCTGCTTCTTCCTCTCCCTCTGCCTGCCATTCCCCCTGCTTGTGCTCTCTTGGTATCTCTCTCTCTCTCTCTGTCAAAAAATAAATAAAATCTTTAAAAAAAAGTTATTTTCTTTCTCCGCTGTCATAGTGTACAGTATACACAGTGTACAGAGGTCACCAAACGTGGTAATGAGATCGATCTGATGGCTAATGGTATGCATGCTTGTGTACATCTGTGATTTAAAATTTTCTGTTTAATTTCTCATGGCAAATAGCAATAGCTATAACCAGCCAAAGCAAAGTTTTTGAGGTTCTCAATATTTCTTAAAATTGTGAAGTAGTCCTGAAACCAAAAAGTTTGAGATCCTCCATTGGTCAGTGGCTTTCAAACTTCCTAAGGTCTCACAGAGGGAACCCATTTTACATCCTGACCCAGGATCCACCCATATACACAGAAGTACAATAGGAGGAGTTCCACAAACCAGTATTCTGGCTCCCTTTTTGGGATATACATGGTGTTTTCTTTTCTTTTCTTTTTTTAAGATTTTATTTATTAGAGAGAGAAAAAGAGAGAGCACAAGCAGGGGGGAGGGAGAGAGGGAGAAGGAGAAGCAGGCTCCCCACTGAGCAGGGAGACCAACACGAATCTTGAACTTAGGACCCTGGGATCATGACCTGAGTCAAAGGCAGACACTTAACTGACTGAGCCACCCAGAGGCCCATACATGGTGCTCTCTATTTCATTTTAAAAATTAAAATGCTGATAACATCTCACTAAATTGATTTCATGACTCACTAATGCGTAAGGACCTGCAACCTGAAAAACACTGCTCTAGAGCCTAGATGATTGGAATATGGAAGGAAGCTGGAACATTTGCAGAGGCCACACTCAGTAGAACATAGTGTATATTTAATATTTGTTGAGGACGTCCATGGAGGAAATGTCTTATTCCTCAAACTTCCAGTTCTCCAACTATGCAACATTTGCATAAAGCAAATAAGTAAGTTATTGTGAAGATCAAGTAAGAAAAATGTAGATGAAGTCTTTTCGTATACTGCAGAATACTACAGAGACAGGAGGGTTTGCTGTTATAAAAAGCTGATGGAAGGGCACCTGGGTGGCTCAGTGGGTTAGAGCCTCTGCCTTCTGCTCAGGTCATGATCCCAGGGTCTTGAGATCGAGCCCCGCATCAGGTTCTCTGCTCAGCGGGGAGCCTGCTTCCCCCTCTTTCTCTGACTGCCTCTCTGCCTACTTGTGATCTCTGTCTGTCAAATAAATAAATAAAATCTAAAAAAAAAAAAAAAGCTGATGGAAGTGTGTGAAGATTACTGGCCTTAGAATCGGAAAGCTTAGGTTTAAATCTTAGCTCCTCCATGATTAATTCTGTGACTTAGGTATCACTACTAATAATAACTAACATTTATTGAGTGCTTACTGTATAACTGACACATTGCTAAGCTTTAGTAAATGTTTATCTTCTTTAATCCTTGCCACGACTTTATTCTTTGGGAATTGTCTTGGATTGTACTCATTCACATACATGGAAAATACAGTTTGGAGAGCTCAGATCGTTACAGGTACTTAGTTTAGAAAACTTTTTTCTCTGTTTGCCTCTTTGCCTATCCAGTATCCAGTCTCTTTTCTTCTTTGAAAAATACCTGAATTTTCCCCCAGGGAACCCCCTCACCTACACACCTAGTCCACGTGGCTCAGGGACATTGGCTCTATCTTGTCTTCAGGGCTGCTTGTGTGACTGTGTCAGTCCAGCCAAGTGACATCGTCCTCCAGTTGGCCACAGCAGTTGGCTGAGGGATGGTCATTTGACTCAGGTGGGACCAATCAGAGCGAGTTCAGGGGCTTTTCCTTCAACAAGGGAGGGGAGGTGTCTCTTTCTCCGGGACTGGTGGCAGTATTCCTCTAACGCTGGAGCTGCCATGACCAAGGCTGAGTGAAGAGGTCAGTCCCCCGGGGATGGGTCAACACGGAGCAGAGTAGAACAGAGATGTGGGGAGCGAGAGGGAAGAGAAAGAGAGCGAAAGAACTAATGATACACTTTGAGCTGCTGGATCCAGCCTGCAGACAAACAGATACCCATGAACTTTTCAGTTGCAAGAGCCAAAACATTCCCCCCCTCTTTTTTTTTTTTTTTAAGATTTTATTTATTTATTTCTTTGACAGACAGAGATCACAAGTAGGCAGAGAGGCAGGCAGAGAGAAAGGAAGGGAAGCAGGCTCCCTGCAGAGCGGAGAGCCTGGATGTGGGGCTCGATCCCAGGACCCTGGGATCATGACCTGAGCTGAAGGCAGGGGCTTTAACCCACTGAGTCACCCAAGCACCACCCAAAACATTCCCTTTTGTTCTTGAGTCAGTTAATTTTTTTAAAAAGAGTTTTGTTTATTTATTTATCAGAGAGAGAGAGCGAGAGAGAACACAAGCAAGCAGGTGGCAGGCAGAGGCAGAGAGACAGAAGCAGCCTCCCCATTGAGCAAGTGAGCCCTACGCAGGCCTCGATTCCAGGACCCTGGAATCATGACCTGAGCTGAAGGCAGCAGCTTAATCGACTTAGCCACCCAGGCATCCCAAGCCAGTTAACTTTTTTAAAAAAGATTTTATTTATTTATTTGTGAGGGAAATTGAGAGACAGCATGAATGGAGGGGGAGGGGCAAAGGAAGAGGGAAACCCAGACTCCCTGCTCAGCAGGGAGCCCAATCATGACCTGAGCCAAAGGCAGACACTTAACTGACTGAGACACCCAGCCCCCTCCCCTTTTTGAAAAAGATTTTATTTCTTTATTTGTCAGAGAGAGCACAAGCAGAGGGAACAGCAGGCAGAGCAGGCAAAGGGAGAAGCAGGCTCCCCACCAAGCAAGGAGCTGGGTGTGGGACTCGATTCCAGGACTCTGGGATCATGACCTGAGCTGAAGGCTGACGCTTAACCAACTGAGCCACCCAGCCATCCCTTGAGGCACCCCTTAAGTCAGTTAATTTAATTTAGTTGCTTAACATGCGCTTATGTAGCTGTTACTAAGTGCCAGGAACTATTCTGAGTAGTTTACAAATATTAACTAGTTTATTCTTCATGACAACCCTATGAAAGGAGGTGATAGAGTTATTTTCTTTTTAAAATGAGAAAACCAAGGCATAGGATAGCTGAACAGCGTGTCCGGCTTTCTGTTGGGATGTTTGCCTTTAGAACCTAGCCAAGATTCGATCTGAGTCCAGAGGGATCCCACACGCTTACTCCTTTGCCAGGATTTCTCCAACTCTCCTCACTTACCTTCCATCTTTGTCATTATTACCAAAGTCATGGACCTTCTACACTATTATTCATCTAACAGTTTCCCTTAAATCCACTTTAAATCAAGTCACTTCTTTGATTTGTTCCAAGCTATAATATCAGTGACATCACGAGCTGGATGTTTTCTAGGAGAAAACATGCTAACTATTAACATGTAAAATATTTATCCATGTGTCAGCTAAAATCATCGAGTCCCCCCACACCCCCTGCCCCTTCTGCTCTGCCTTCCACTTCCCTCACTGATGCGCTGTGTCTTCATCTGTAAATAGGGCTCATGATACGGGACTGTTGTTTAAAATAAGTGAGGAGCCCCAGTGAAGAACCCCATATAGAGCTCCCCGCTTAGCAGGGAGTCTGCTTCTCCCTCTGACCCTCCGCCCGCTTGTCCTCATGCTCTCTCTCAAATAGATAAATAAAATCTTGAAAAAATAAATAAAATAGGGGTGCCTGGGTGGCTCAGCGGGTTAAGCCTCTGCCTTCAACTCAGGTCATGGTCTCGG
>NW_019155174.1:1386-7096 GCF_002288905.1 Enhydra lutris kenyoni | reverse complement strand
GTGAAACCATATGATAATTGACTCCCTCTGCTTGACTTATTTCACTCAGCATAATCTCTTCCAGTCCCGTCCATGTTGCTACAAAAGTTGGGTATTCATCCTTTCTGATGGAGGCATAATACTCCATAGTGTATATGGACCACATCTTCCTTATCCATTCGTCCGTTGAAGGGCATCTTGGTTTTTTCCACAGTTTGGCAACCATGGTCATTGCTGCTATAAACATTGGGGTACAGATGGCCCTTCTTTTCATTACTTCTGTATCTTTGGGGTAAATACTCAGTAGTGCAATTGCAGGGTTATAGGGAAGTTCTATTTTTAATTTCTTGAGGAATCTCCACACTGTTCTCCAAAGAGGCTGCACCAACTTGCATTCCCACCAACAGTGGAAGAGGGTTCCCCTTTCCCCACATCCCCTCCAACACATGTTGTTTCCTGTCTTGCTAATTTTTGCCATTCTAAGTGGTATAAGGTGGTATCTCAATGTGGTTTTAATTTGAATCTCCCTGATGGCTAGTGATGATGAACATTTTTTCATGTGTCTGATAGCCATTTGTATGTCTTCATTGGAGAAATGTCTGTTCATATCTTCTGCCCATTTTTTGATATGATTATCTGTTTTGTGTGTGTTGAGTTTGAGGAGTTCTTTATAGATCCTGGATATCAACCTTTTGTCTGTACTGTCATTTGCAAATATCTTCCCCCATTCCATGGGTTGCCTCTTTGTTTTGTTGACTGTTTCCTTTGCTGTGCAGACGCTTTTGATTTTGATGAAGTCTCAAAAGTTTATTTTGGCTTTTGTTTCCTTTGCCTTTGGAGACACATCTTGAAAGAAGTTGCTGTGGCTGATATCGAAGAGATTACTGCCTATGTTCTCCTCTAGGATTCTTATGGATTCCTGTCTCACGTTGAGGTCTTTTATCCATTTTGAGTTTATCTTTGTGTATGGTGTAAGAGAATGGTCGAGTTTCATTCTTCTACATATAGCTGCCCAGTTTTCCCATTACCATTTATTGAAGAGACTGTCTTTTTTCCACTGTATATTTTTTCCTGTTTTGTCGAAGATTAACTGACCATAGAGTTGAGGGTCCATATCTGGGCTCTCTACTCTGTTCCACTGGTCTATGAGTCTGTTTTTATGCCAGTACCATGCTGTCTTGGTGATCACAGCTTTGTAGTAAAGCTTGAAATCAGGTGACATGATGCCCCCAGTTTTGTTTTTCTTTTTCAACATTTCCTTAGCGATTCGGGGTCTCTTCTGGTTCCATACAAATTTTTGGATTATTTGCTCCAGCTCTTTGAAGAATACCGGTGGAATTTTGATTGGAATGGCATTAAAAGTATAGATTGCTCTAGGCAGTATAGACATTTGAACAATGTTTATTTTTCTGATCCAAGATCATGGAATGGTCTTCCAACTTTTTGTGTCTTCTTCAATTTCTTTCATGAGTGTTCTGTAGTTCCTTGGGTACCGATACTTTACCTCTTTGGTGAGGTTTATTCCCAGGTATCTTATGGTTCTTGGTGCTATAGTAAATGGAATCGATTCTCTAATTTCCCTTTCTGTATTTTCATTGTTAGTGTATAAGAAAGCCACTGATTTCTGTACATTGACTTTGTATCCTGCCACGTTACTGAATTGCTGTATGAGTTCTAGTAGTTTGGGGGAGGAGTCTTTTGGGTTTTCCATATAAAGAATCATGTCATCCGCGAAGTGAGAGAGTTTGACTTCTTCATTGCCGATTTGGATACATTTTATTTCTCTTTGTTGTCTGATTGCTGTTGCTAGGACTTCTAATACTATGTTGAACAAGAGTGGTGAGAGTGGGCATCCTTGTCGTGTTCCTGATCTCAACGGGAAGGCTGCGAGCTTTTTCCCATTGAGGATGATATTTGCTGTGGGTCTTTCATAGATAGATTTGATGAAGTTCAGGAATGTTCCCTCTATCCCTATACTTTGAAGCGTTTTAATCAGGAGCGGATGCTGGATTTTGTCAAATGCTTTTTCTGCATCAATTGAGAGGACCATGTGGTTCTTCTTTCTTTTCTTATTAATTTGTTCTATCACATTGATTGATTTGCGAATGTTGAGCCATCCTTGTAGCCCAGGAATGAATCCCACCTGGTCATGGTGGATAATCTTTTTAATGTGCTGTTGGATCCTGTTTGCTAGGATCTTGTTGAGAAATTCAGCATCCATATTCATCAGTGATATTGGTCTGAAATTCTCCTTTTTGGTAGGGTCTTTGCCTGGTTTGGGGATCAGGGTAATGCTGGCTTCATAGAAAGAGTCTGGAAGTTTTCCATCTGCTTCAGTTTTTTGAAACAGCTTCAGGAGAATAGGTGTTATTTCTTTGAAAGTTTGGTAGAATTCCCCAGGGAATCCATCAGGTCCTGGGCTCTTGTTTTTTGGGAGGTTTTTGATCACCGCTTCAATCTCGTTACTAGTTATCGGTCTATTTAGGTTGTCGATTTCTTCCTGGTTCAATTTTGGGAGTTTATAGTTTTCCAGGAATGCATCCATTTCATCTAGGTTGCTTAGCTTATTGGCATATAACTTTTGATAATAACTTCTGATGATTGTTTCTACTTCCTTGGTGTTAGTTGTGATCTCTCCCTTTTCATTCATAATTTTATTAACTTGGGCTTTCTCTCTTCTCTTTTGGATTAGTGTGGCCAATGGTTTATCGATCTTATTGATTCTTTCAAAAAACCAGCTTCTAGTTTCATTGATATGTTCTACTGTATCTCTGGTTTCTACCTCATTGATTTCAGCTCTAATCTTGATTATTTCCCTTCTTATGTGTGGAGTTGGTTTGATTTGTTGTTGATTCTCCAGTTCTTTAAGGTGTAGAGACAGCTGGTGTATTCTGGATTTTTCAATTTTTTTGAGGGAGGCTTGGATAGCTATGTATTTCCCCCTTAGGACCGCCTTTGCTGTATCCCATAGGTTTTGGACTGAAGTGTCTTCATTCTCATTGGTTTCCATGAATTGTTTTAAGTTCTTCTTTGATCTCCTGGTTGATCCAAGCATTCTTAAGCAAGGTGGTCTTTAGCTTCCAAATGTTTGAGTTCCTTCCGAACTTTTCCTTGTGATTGAGCTCCAGTTTCAAAGCATTGTGATCTGAGAATATGCAGGGAATAATCTCAGTCTTTTGGTATCGGTTGAGTCCTGATTTGTGACCCAGTATGTGGTCTATTCTGGAGAAGGTTCCATGTGCACATGAGAAGAATGAGTATTCTGTTGTTTTAGGGTGGAATGTTCTGTATATATCTATGCAGTCCATCTGGTCCAATGTGTCATTCAATGCTCTTGCTTCTTTATTGATTTTCTGCTTCGATGATCTGTCTATTTCTGAGAGAGGCGTGTTAAGATCTCCTACTATTAATGTATTCATATCAATATGACTCTTTATCTTGATTAACAGTTTTCTTATGTAATTGGCTACTCCCATATTGGGGGCATAGATATTTACAATTGTTAGATCATCTTGGTGGATAGTCACTTTAAGAATTACGTAGTGTCCTTCTGTATCTCTGAATACAGTCTTTAGTTTAAAATCTAATTTATCTGATATGAGAATCGCTACCCCAGCCTTCTTTTGTGGCCCATTGGCATGAAAGATGCTTCTCCATCCCTTCACTTTTAGTCTGGGTGTATCTTTAGGTTCAAAATGGGTCTCTTGTAAACAACATATGGATGGGTCCTGTCGTTTTATCCAATCTGCAACCCTGTGTCATTTTATGGGAGCATTTAGGCCATTCACATTGAGAGTGATTATTGACAGATACGTTTTTATTGCCATCGTGTTACCTTTGAAGTCTTTCTTTCTGTAGATTGTCTCTATTTCTGTTCAATGCTATTCTTAGGATTTTTCCTCTTTTATAGAACCTCCCTTAATATTTCCTCCAGTGTTGGCTTGGTGGTTGCATAGTCTTTTAAGCCTTGCCGGTCTTGGAAACTCTTTATCTGTCCATCCATTTTGAATGTCAGTCTTGCTGAATGAAGTATTCTTGGCTGCATGTTCTTCTCATGTAGTGCCCTGAATATATCTTGCCAGCCCTTTCTGGCTTGCCAGGTCTCTGTGGACAGGTCTGATGTTATTCTGATGGGCTTTCCTCTGTAAGTAAGGAGCCTCTTTGTCCTGCGGCTTTTAAGAGGTTATACCTACAATTATGATTCCTCAATTTGACTATCAGGTGCCTTGATGTTTTTCTGAAATCTATAATCTTGGGTGGAGACCATTCGGCCTCTAGTACATGAACGCTGGTTCCATTCATGAGATTGGGAAAATTTTCATGAGGAATTTGTTCCCTATATCTTCTAGACCTCTTTCTTTCTCCTCTCCTTCAGGGATTCCAATAATTCTGACGTTGGAACATTTCATGGCGTCATTTATTTCCCTGATTCTGTTTTCATGGTTTCTAAGCTGTTAGTTCCAGGCTTCCTCTTGATCCTTTCTCTCTATCTGTTTGTCCTCCAGATCACTAATTCTATCTTCTGTCTCAGTTACCCTAGCTTTTAGAGAATTTAGATTAGATTGGAACTCATTGAGAGCATTGTGAACCTCAGCCCTGGTAGCTTTTAGCTCTGCCCTAACATTGTGAACATCCTGTCTGGTCGCTTTCAGCTCAACCCTAATCAATTCCATTTGGTCATCCATGGCTTTCTCCAACCTAGCTATTGCCTGGATAATTGTTAGCCTGAATTCTCTTTCCAACATATTGTCTATGTTGATAGCCGTTAGCTCTGTTGAAGAATGTCCATCCTCTGTATTTTTCCTCTGTTGCGCATTCCTCCTCCTAGTCATTTTGGTGACAGTTGACTGAACAGATGTAGCTGGTTGTATTGACTGTGGTGCAGTCTGGGTGCACCCTGGAACACTTCTGAGCAATCAGGATTCCCCACCCAAATGAGAGAAAAAAGAAAAAAAAAAGAAAAAAAAAAGAGAGAGAGAGAGAGAGACAGGAAAGAAAGGGAAGATGAAAGAGAAGGTTCAGCCCAAATGGGCCCCAAGGTAAGATTTATGAGGTATACAAACAAAAACAGACAAACAAAAAGACTGGTAAAAGTATATAACAAGAGAAAAAATGTATATATATGCAAATAAAGGAAGAACCTTGTCAAAAAGAACCCCAAGTGTAAGATTTATATACTATCAGGACAAACACAAAAACAGAGAAACACTGGTGGAAGAAAAAGATGGGAGAGTGGTTATAAATTCTCAGTGTGGGTGAGGAAAGTTGTTTTGATTCTTCCTGGATGTATCTTGATATCTTTGTTAAAGGACTCTACTTTCCTAGGCTAAAGGGGGATTAAAAATTGGTTTACCTATAGGGGTAGTATTGATTGGGGAAAGGGGATTACTTTGAAGTTTAACTCTATATGAATATTAGAAAATAAAATAAAAAAGGAATAAACTAGACTAAACTAAACTAAAATTAAAAAAAAATTCAAAAAAATAGAAATGCAAAAGAAAAACACAGGTGTATGTATCAAAAAGTTCAGGTTAGAAGGTTATTATGGAATTTGATGTACCTGACAGTCGCTGTGATGGTAAATAGGTTAAAAAATTATCTATCTGAAAAAAAAAATGAGCCAGAATAGTGGGAACAAATTAAAAATAAAAGTTGTCTTATGAAGTAGTGGTGGTGGTTTTCTCGTAGTCTTTTTTTTTTTTTTTTTTCCTTTCCTGGTTGGTTTTCTGGG
>NW_019155174.1:0-1286 GCF_002288905.1 Enhydra lutris kenyoni | reverse complement strand
TTTTTTTCCTTTCCTGGTTGGTTTTCTGGGGGAGGGGCCTGCCACGTGGGTTTTCAGTCAATCATGTTCCCTGAGTTAAGTCCTCCAGTCCCCTTCAAGGGGGTGGGCTCTGAGGAAACCGGTTTTTTCAGGCTTTTGTTCTCTGGAGGTTTTTATGTTTGTTCACTTTTTTTTTTTCCCTCTCACCTTGACAGCTTTTGATGGTTTTTGTAGGTTTAGAGGAAAGCAAACTGCACCCCGACCTCCCTCTCAGAAAGAAGCCTCAGTCTGTTCTTCTGTGGGTGTTGCAGAGCCCATATAAATCCCCCCTTGGCCAATGGCAGTGCAGGTTCCAAGTCACGGTCCCTGGGGACACAGGGTCTTCTGCTTGTACCCCAAACCAAAGCAGTAGCAGCTGTTTGGGCAGCTCCAGACTGACAGAGAGGTTCCAAGCAGCGATCTCACACTGAGATTTTCCCGCTGGCCCGGGATGGGAGTGCCTGGTCTTTCTGGGTCTAAGAGCGTCCGGCTTGCTCGCACCTTTTTCAGGGGAGGCTGTGGGTCGCACGCGCATCTCAGGTTCTGAGAACGAGGCGCAGGTCCGAAAGCACCAGGCTGGGCCTTTGTGCACCTCCCTCAGGGGAGAGTTTGGGGCGCGCGTCTTAGGCTCTGAAACAATGGCGCGTGTCAAAGAGCGCTGGCTGGGCCTTTGTACCTCTCTCAGGGGAGGATGAGGGGCGCGCGCATCTCAGGCTCTGTAGCAGGGCTCCCGCGTTCTGCCATCCAGCGTGGCTCCCATCCCCTCACAGGGGCCAGAACCCACGCAATCTCCGCAATCTCCGGCGCGCTGGCGGTTCAGGGACCAAGACCTGGTTTCTCTGCCGCACTCTCTCTGGCTCAGCGCCAGGGGAGGCTTTCCAGGGACCGGGGATTTAAGCCCCTGTCCCTAGCCGCCCCGATTCCCACAATTCCCCTCTCCCCCCCCCCCCCCCCCCCCCCCCGCGATCTTTTGCTCTTTTGGAGTGCTTTCAACCAGTCTCCAAGTTAATGCTGGTCCCCAGACACAGGGCACTCTCACTCGTATTATGGGAATTACTTTCCAACCAGTCACCTCTGGTGGCTCCCTCCCCCTTTCTTTTATCTTCCAATATCAGTCCACCTTTCCCACTCCGCTTTACCTTCCCCCTGGCGTCTTCTGCCCCTGTAGAGATCCAGATGTGTATAATTCTGATCTCAGGCTGATTTCATGGGTGATCGGAGTTCTTTGGTAGGTAATCAGCTCACTTTAGGGTACAGGTTGAAAAGGC
>NW_019155173.1:0-7098 GCF_002288905.1 Enhydra lutris kenyoni | reverse complement strand
CACCCACCCCACCTAGTTTTCACAACAACCAAAAAAACCCCACAAACCTTGGGATTTTAGCAAATGTTCCCTGAAAAATAGTCTTCAGGTGAGAACAACTGGTATTCGTATTTGCAAATGCTGTTCGTTTTGCCTATGTATAATAGATACTTGATAGATAATCCCAATTTGAGAATATTCAGTGAAGGAATGAGAAGAATAAAAATAAAATAAATTCACTAAGTGAGTCATTTTGCAAACAACAGCTCTTATCTCTTCAAAAACAATGTCTTTTACCAGGCAGGCAGAACAAATCATTAAAAATCATTAAAAATGAAGACTGCCAAAAATGATAAATATGTTGGTAAATATAAATTGTTTTACTTTTTTAAAATAAGTTCTTGATAGTTTACTGCTTAAGCAGAAATAATACCCAAGTGTGACAGTGTAATAAAAATAGAACACCAGTACCATGCTGTCTTGGTGCTCACAGCTTTGTAGTAAAGTTTGAAATCAGGCAATGGGATACCCCCAGTTTTGTTTTTCCTTTTCAACATTTCCTTAGCAGTTAGGGGTCTCTTCCAGTTCCATACAAATTTTAGGATTGTTTGCTTCAGCTCTTTAGAAAATGCCAGTGGAATTTTGATCCGGATGACATTGAAAGTATAGATGGCTCTGGGCAGTACAGACATTTTATTTTATTTTATTTTATTTTTATTTATTTATTTGTCAGAGAGAGAGAGAGGGAGAGAGAGCTAGCACAGGCAGACAGAATGGCAGGCAGAGGCAGAGGGAGAAGCAGGCTCCCCGACGAGCAAGGAGCCCGATGTGGGACTCGATCCCAGGACGCTGGGATCATGACCTGAGCCAAAGGCAGCTGCTTAACCAACTGAGCCACCCAGGCGTCCCCAGACATTTTAAAAATGTTTATTCTTCCGATCCTTGAGCATGGAATGGTCTTCCCTCTTTTTGTGTCGTCTTTGATTTCTCTCGAGTTTTCTGTAGTTCCTCGAGCGCAGATCCTTTACCTCTTTGGTTAGGTTGATTCCCAGGTATCTTATGGCTCTTGGTGCTATAGTAAATGTAATCGATTCTCTAATTAACCTTTCTGTATTTTCATTGTTAGTGTATAAGAAAGCAACTGATTTCTGTACATTCACTGAATTGCTGAATGAGTTCTAGTAGTTTGGGGGTGGAGTCTTTTGGGTTTTCCACATAAAGTATCATGTCATCTGCAAAGAGAGAAAGTTTGACTTCTTTGCCAATTTGAATACCTTTGACTTCTTTTTCTTTTACTCTCTCACCTTGTGCACTACTCGCTCATGTCTCGCACACTACTCTTTCATGTCTTGCTCACTACTCTCTCATGTCTCGCTCACTACTCGCTCATGTCTCACACACTACTCTCTCATGTCTTGCTCACTACTCTCATCTCTCATTCACTACTCTCTTTCACTCCACTCATTCATCTCATGACTATTTCACATTGTCTCTGGAGTCAGGGTCTCTGGCTTGTTTCTCTGTCTATCCTTTGTACCTACTTCATTAAAAGTAGGATTTTTTTAATTCCTTGAAAGAGCACAAAAATAAAAATAAAAATCCTTTTTGTGTTAAGCAGGAAAAGTGAACAATGGAAAAATTAAATTCTTACAGAAAAGTTTCTGCAGCAGCACAGTCGTTGAAAGGAGATGTCATTGAGCTGAGTCACAGGGAGGCAGAAGGCAGGGAAGCTCAGGGAATCTCTAGCAGAGTCTGCTGGAGATTCTTCCTAGCCCCTTGCAACTCGGGCAGCTGAGCGTCAGAGGATGTTGTACCAAGAGTTGGTCTCAGATGGAGTGACCGTCAACTCTACACTTTCTACAACTTGCAGATACCGTAAATACACAGAATGCGCAAGTGTGGTGTGTACTTATGCATTCTGTATACATACAATATCTCTGCAAGTTGCAGAAATTGTGCCCGCCTGCAGTTAGAACAATTTTCCACCTTTGATGCAGAGCACATTTTGTAAATTTGTATAGATAAAGGCAGCAATGAAATAAATAATAGTATTTTGCAGAAGAGGATGACATGTTTTCAGTATTTAAAAAAATGTAATGTAGCTGGTCTTAAAACTCTGAGAAGATGAGAATTTCTGATTAGCAATCCTCAAATTTGCAGGCAGTACTGTTGGGGCATCAGTTGAGAAGCTGGAGGTCCTCTAAATACATTCAGATTTCTCATGATGAGAGGCTCCAGGCGTCTGCTAGCTTGTTCTGTAAAGGGGCAGATAACAAATGTTTTCAGTGTTGTAGGCCATACAGTCTCTGTTGTAGCTCCTCCCTTGTGTGAAAGCAGCCACAGGCATTGTGTAAGTGAACAAGTGTGGCTGTGTTCTAATAAAACTTTATTTACAAAAACATGCACCGACTGCATTTGGCTTTGGGCTACAGGTTGCTTGATCCTGGTTTAGTCCATTTGGTATCTGTCTAAGCTGTGAGGTAGGGATCCATGCTCATGAATTTTTCCAGATGGCTGCCTAGTTGCTACAGTATCATTTACTGAGCAGTGTTACACAGGGAATGGGATTAACACTGATGTAAAACAGACACCTGGTCGGCAATCTGAAGGAGACCAGTGTTTTTTACGTTTCTGTCATGAGGTCTTATGGGTGACTTGTCTTCATAATGGGTCATCTTACTTAGGTAAAAAGTAGTCTTTCCCCTTATTGTTTGTTCATCTCCAGATTAAGTTTTAAACTTCCAGTTCTGCCTTATTTCAGAACTTGTGTCAGAGATAATCAATCTGGGATATCCTTTACTTTTGAGAATTTGGAGGGCTTTTTAAAAGCACTTATCCCACGTGACCTTAAAAGGTGAACATGTTAAGCCCTCTTTTCTAAGCCTCTAACCTTACATTCTCAAGTTATGAAGTACATTCAGATAGAGAGGGAAATAATACAAGAGGCACAAAAATTAGAAATGAAGATAAATTATCATTGTATGTTCTTGGAGAACCATAGAAAATCTCCTGGGAAATAATTAAAAAAAAATAAAGTAATTCAGCAATCTATCTCCTTATGAAAATAATTTCCAAAATTAATTAATTTCTCTTTGAACCTATAAGTAATTAGTTAAATGATAAATGAACCATGGACTTCATTTATAATAGAATCACAAACAATAAAATTGACAAGAGATGCTCCAAAAAATACTTAAAACACCATTAAGGGGCATCAAAGAAAAATGGGATTAATCCTTGTCCTTGGGTATCAGGACTTGATAGTGTAATGATGTGTGATGTATGCTCATCCTTAACTAAACCTGCAATAAAATAAAATGAAGGCTTTCTCTCTCTCTCTCTCTCTCTCTTACTTCCTTCATTCCTTTCTTTCTTTTGATTTTATTTATTTGACAGAGAGAGAGAGAGACAGTGAGAGAGTGAACACAAGCAGGGGGAGTGGGAGAGGGAGAAGCAGGCTTCCCGCCAAGCAGGGAACCTGATGCAGGCCTCGATCCCAGGATGCTGGGATCATAACCTGAGCTGAAGGCAGACACTTAATGATTGAGCCACCCAGACGCCCCAAAAATGAGGTCTTTCTAACTTTCATTTTAAAAATGTTTGCATGCAGAAGTAGCCACAGCAATTGGTAAAAAGAATATTATTAAAGGGAATTATTCCTATTAAGTTAGTAAAATGCCTTACAAAGCTTAAACATAGCTATTTGAAACTACTTAATATTAATATTGTTTTTATTATCATATTAATGCAAGATTAGTGAAGAAACATAGAGTTCGTTAATAAATATATTTACAGAATTAGCAAAAAATAAATGTGGCATTTCAAATTAGTGACAAAAAATGGATTATTCAATAAATGATAATGGGACAACCTGGAAAAAAATAAAGTTGGATCCCTACTTTATACCTTAAATAGACACAATTTAAAATAAGTCAGCCACAGAGAAAGGACTAGATGCAATTAGAAAATGTTTTGTGTGGCTTATTGGAAAGAGCATGCTAAGGAACATGGGAAACCCAGATGCTACAAAAAATAAGAAAGATTGATAAATCAGATTAATTTAAAAATGACGTGTGGGGGAAAATTGCTGTGAGAAGACACCAAACATAAATTGGGGAAAATTTAAATATATATGACAAAGAGCAAGTTTTCTTCATTTATAAAACATTCTTGTAAATAAATGGGCATGATTTTAAAAATCATTTTAAAAATGGGTAAAGATAGGGATGCCTGGGTGGCTCAGTTGGTTAAGCGCCTTCCTTCAGCTCAGGTCATGACCTGAGGGTCCTGGGATTGAGTCCCACACTGGGTTCCTTGCTCAGCAGGAGCCTGCTTCTCCCTTTGCCTGCTCTTCCTGTTCTGCCTGTTGCTCTCCGTGTTCAGCTCTCTCTCTCAAATATTCTTGAAAAAAATTGGGTAAAGATAGAAATAGGCTGTAAACAAAATGAAAGAGAGAGTTTTATAAATGCATGAAAAGTTGTTCACTCTCACAAACCTTGGAGGACAGTTTCCATAAAATTAGGTAAAGGGGGTCCCAGACACCTGTTGTGTAGCTCTGGAGATGACAGTCCAGAAGGAGCAACACCTTAAATCCCTTCACTACACAGTCTACACTGAGTAGAAACTCCACTCCTGGGAATGAATCCCACAGGGACACGTGAGCTGCACAGAATACTCCTGTGAGGACAGTGCTCACTTCCTCACAGTCATGGTCTGGTTCTCTGCTGCTGGTGAGCACAGAGATAAAGCATGCTACAGTGTAGTATTGCATAGAATGCCTTCCTTTGAAAAGAGGGAGGTGAATCTATTTATTGATAATGAGCTTTAGGAAACAGTATTTTAAATCGAGGAAAAGCGATACGCACACTGTGCCCCCATCCGAAGTCCCCTAATGAACGTGCACATACGCGTGCATGTGCGCACACGCACATCTCTGGAAAGACACAACAAATTAGTAATAGCATTTCTCACTCTGCGGAAGGGGCTGGGGGCTAAAAATACACAAAAATTGTTATTTTTAAACTACATGTATATATTGCTGTTCGATTGAATACTGGGTTTGAAAGGATTTAAAAAAGAAAATACAAAACGGTTAATTTATCTTGTAGTAAAAAGCAACTAACATTCAATTTATTATTTAACAGGTTTTAGGTGTTTAGTTAAGTATAATTACTGAATATAATTATATTAATATGTTAAATATATTCATGTTGTCGAGCAACACATCTCTAGAAGTTTCTCATCTTGTAAAATTGAAGGAGGTCTGAACGCACTGAACATGAAGTTCCCCTTCCTCCTCTCCCCAGCCCTCAGAAACCACATTTTATTAACTGTGTCTAGGACTTTGAGTGCTTCAGTTGCTTCGTGTAAGTGGAATCCTATAGCATGAGTCCAGCTGTGGCTGGCTTACTTCACTCAGCATAAGGTCTTTGAGGTTCATCCATGGGATGTAACATGGGACAGGGCCTTTTTCCTTGAAATGGCTGCATAATTTTCCATTGTCTTGATACACCACCTTTTCTTTATCTGTTGCGATGATCTGAATGTTTGTGTCCCACCTGAAGTCACCACTCTAACCCAAACCCCCAACAGTGATGACGGTATTAGCAGGTGGAACCTTTGGGAGGTGCTTAGGTCATGGGAGTGGAATCCTCTAGAAAAGGACAGTGCCTTATCAAAAAGGCTCAGACACATGCCTACCCCCTTCTGCCCTGTGAGGACATAGTGAATGTGTGTGGCCCATGGAAGGGTCCTCACAGGTCATGTTGGCACACCAGCCCCATACTTGCAGCCTCCAGAACTGTGAGCGGTAATTTTCTGTCATTCAGAAGGCACCCAGTCTACGGTGTTTTGTTCTACCAGCCTGAATGGACTGAGATATTCCTTCATCCAGCAATGGCCCCTTGAGTAGCTTCTACCTCTTGGCTAATGTGAATAGTACTGCATTGAACATGGGTGTGCACCTGTCTCTTGGAGATCCTGCTTTGAAGTTTTTTGGACATATCCCTGGAAGTATAATTGCTGCATATGGTGATTCTATTTTAAGTTTTTGAGGAAGCTCCAAACTCTTGTCCTCAAGGGCTGCACCATTTTGCATTCCCACCAACAGCACACAGGGGTTCTAATTTCTCATCTACACAGTGTGTTTCTGTAGTTCTCTTACCTGGAGCTTTGTAAGGACAGTCAATCCCCATGGACCCTGAGCGGTCGGTCCCACATGTCCTTGCTAGGTATGCCAGGAGCTCAAGACCCTGGCTGTGGTTAATGGAGGCCATTCTCAGGGTATCAGAATAGCAAACCTGAAAGCTGAGGGGCTGCCTCCCCCAGACCCAGTCCAGGTTTGCTTCTGCTCACTCTACATGGATCCCCCCAAGCTCTGTGCTCTTGTCCTCTAAAGCAGTAGGACCCTTTGCATCTCTGTGGTTCTCAAGAAGGCATGATGAGCTGACCCCATATTCATGAAGCCACATCTTCTCCGTCGGGTGAACGGCTTCCAAAATGGTGTCATTCCTGGCTATTTTCCTGGATGACCATGACTTCCATGATGCCAGTCTCTCCCTGATGGCATTTGGAGACTTTCAGTTACTGACTTCTCTCTTTAAAGGTGCTCTGTGTTGGCCTTTCTCCCCAGATTACACCCTTGACGTAAATTGTGTCGATTCTAAGATCTACAGGCTAATGGCTACAAGGCACATCATTCATGCTGTTTTTATTACACATAAAAAAAAATAAAAATATGCTCGTTATTTATTTGAGAATGTCCGCTGAAATGAGGATTTAGGCTTGAGTGTCCTTCATGTAAATAGAATCTCAAGTCAACTCCACTGTGACTATATTCCTAATATAGGCTTTTTGATGATATAGATAATAATAAATACAATTCCAACTTAAGGAAAAATTCTTTAGGTGACTTTAATCTTGCATGTGAAAGGGCAAGCTACCTCTGGAATTATGGTACAGAGGCCTTTGTGTATGGAGATGAGCATGTCTGTCTGTCCCATTCCTGTCCACCAGCTGAGCTCCACACCCAAGACACCAGATCTCCTGCCAGTCATAGTGTCTGTGATGCTTTGCTGTGCTCAGAACTCTTTTTACTTTCTTATTGGCATAATCTTTTTC
>NW_019155172.1:0-7100 GCF_002288905.1 Enhydra lutris kenyoni | reverse complement strand
TGAAGACTTCGTTCCCAAAGCCTTGACCACATGCCCTCCAGGATCGGACCCCCAGAACCACACCGCATCACTGGGCCTGCTTTCCCGAGGAAACTCTACCCGTCTCAGTTGCCCAAACCATCCAGAATGCGAGAAACCTGCAAGGCACCTGAACCCACACCAATTTCATAGGCCGCTCTGGAAAAAAGGCACAGTATGAGACACCGTCAGCAACTACCTCTAGGAAGAAACGCACGTCAATGGGCCTGAGTCCGAAGATTCAACCTGACATGCCCGTAGAACCTCATCCAAAACCTAGCTTAGGTTTTCAGGCCTCGGTCCCTCCGGCCTGTTCTCTAAAACCAACATATGGCCCAACGTGTGGTCCCTGAGCCATTCAGTAGAACCCCTCTGGTCCCGAGAAGGAAACTTTGCTCTTGGGAACGGAGTCCCACCCACAGGCTAGGAGGTTCCTGCATGGCCCCAGAGCTACCGCCACATTCTAAGGTCTCCTTGGACACCAAGCAGCATTGTGACCCGTCAGAGTGAGAACCACCGTCAACTCAGATCCCTTGGAACTGTGAACCAGAGCCACTGGATCAAAGCTGCCCTGTTCCTAGGCTTCAGGGGTAATGGAGGTGGAGTATCCAGGCATCCATTCGGAGAGCTCTGCTCTCGAATCTTTCCATATGGGGACCCTGGAGCCCTCTAACTGGACTTCCCCTGTCCCGCTGAAGGACACCTTGCTCTTTGGAGCAGCTCACAAGCTCGAGCTTCGCAAAGCCGCCAAGGCTTCTTGAGGCCGCACGAGCATTCGTTGGCCATCATGGATACAAATTCCAGCGTGAGCAGACATCTCACACTCGATCATGCTCAGGTGCTTGAGATCTCAAAACAAACGCTGCACATTGGAACTGTTATGGCCTCGGCACTGAACATAAGCATAGCTTTCTTTTCAGACTTCCATCCTCACACACCTTGCCAGCAGGCCATCCATATTGGGAATTCTGGAAAAAAAAAGCTGCCTTCTGCCTGCCCACCGGCAGGAAGAACGGCCCGACGGGTCTGCCTAGAATCCCCAGATGAGGGTCCAGCAGCATGGCCCTCAAGGGCACCCTGATATCATAGGCCGCCCTTTGAACTGATGCTCTGTCTAACACAGCCCGAGCCCCGGCCTCCTGTCATCCAGCCACATAGCGCGACCCATATCCTGCAGGTGGGCTCAGTCTTGGTCAGGGCCCGTCATCTCCTGCGAACCTGGGTATGCAGGTATCTGACCCCAGAAGGTAGCGCAAATCCCTGCCTATGGGGGAACCTGAATCACAGCAGAGTACTCCTCCTTCCTCATGGCAGGATTGTGGATGTGGAGATGGTTGTACTGCTCTAGAGTGGGAGCCAGCTACAGGGCCCATCAGACCATGCCCACTCAGGAGGGGCAGCTGGGCCCAAGCAGGCCTTGGGACCCTCAGCCTGAGACCCCTTTAAAGCACACCCTGTTGGGGGCTGGACCAGGAAGCCAGAGAGCAGGCCTCTCGTGCCTCTTGGCCCAAATCCGAACCCTTGGTGGGGTTCTCCAGGCCACGTGACCCACAAACCCACTCAGGAATCCTTCTTTGGGCGGGACCCCTGACGTGGAAAACAGCACTCTTCCCTTCCCCCAGAAAGACAGCAAACTCTTGGGAACCAGGGAAAAACCCCAGATAGGAAGAACCTCCCATGGACCCATGTAGCTACCCTATCATTCTGAGGTCATCCTGGATATAGAGTCCAGACAGAAAAGCCTCTGCTACTGCTCCCAGGCATCCGAATTGCAAATCCTGAGGAGCTGCTTTCAGGGTCAGCAGATCGGGCCTACAATAACTTCGCTCCTTAATCTAACCCGAGTTGCTGTCTGAAGACTTGGTTCCCAAAGCCGTGACCACATGCCCTCCAGGATGGCACCTCCAGAACCAAACAGCATCACTGGGCATGCTCTCCCGATTGAACTCTGCACATCTCAGTTGCCCAAACCTTCCAGAATGGGAGAAACCTTCAAGGCACCTGAACCCACACCAATTTCATAGGCTGCTCTGAAAAAATGCGCAGTCTGACTGACACAACTTCAGCACATACCTGCAGGAAGAAACGCACGTCAATGGACCTGAGTCTGAAGATTGAACCTGACATGTCCCTAGAACCTCATCCAATACGTAGCTTAGGTTTCCAGGCACTGTCCCTCAGGCCTGTTCTGGAAAACCAACTTATGGCCCAACGTGTGGCCCCTAGCCATACAATAGAATCCCTCTGGTCTCGAGAAGGAAACCTTGCTCTTGCGAACGGGGACCCACCATCAGCCTAGGAGATTCCTGCATGGAACCAGAGTCACAGCCACATTCTAAGGTCTCCCTGGACACCAAGCAGCATTGGGACCCATCAGACTGAGAACCTCTATAAACTCAGATCACTTGGAACTTCGAACCAGAGGCAGCGGATCAAAGCTGCCCTGTTCCTTGGCTGCTGTAGTAAGGCGAGGTGGGGTTTCCAGGCATCCATTCAGAGAGCTCTGCTGTCGAATCTTTCCATGTTTGAGACCTCTAAGCTGACTTCCACTGTCCCGCAGAAGGACACCTTGAGGTTTGGAGCAGCTCACAAGCTCCAGCTTGGATAAGCCTCCAAGGCTTCTTGAGGCCACCCGAGCATTCTTTGGCCATCATGGATACAAATTCCAGTGTGAGCAGACATCTCACCCTCGCCCATCCTCAGGTGCTAGAGATCTTGAAACAGCTGCTGCACATTGGAACTGTCATGCCCTCGGCACTGAACATAACCATAGCCTGTGTTTTCAGATTTCGATCCTCACAAGCTATGACAGCAGGCCCTCCACCTTGGGAATTCTGGAGTCACAAAGCTGCCAACTACCTGGCCAACAGAAAGATGAAATGTCCTACAGGTCTACCCAATACCCCAAATGAGCGTCCAACCACACGGCCCTCAAGGGCACCCTGATATCATAGGTCACCCTATGAACTAAGTCTCTGTGTAACGCAGCCCGAGAACCAATCTCCTGTCGGCCAGCCAGATAGCGGGACCCATATCCTGCAGGTGGGAACTGCCTTGGCCCAAGCCCGTTATTTCCATCCAACCTGGGTATGCAGGTATCTGACCGCAGAAGGTAGTGCAAAACCCTGCCCTTGTGTGTACCTGAAGCACAACAGAGTACTCCTCCTTACCCATGGCCGGAAAGTGGATGTTGATATGGTGGTACTACTTTCAGAGTGGGAGCCACCTACATGGCCCATGAGACCACGCTCAATCAGGAGGGGCAACTGGGCACAAACAGGCATTGTGATTTTTAGCATGAGACCCCTTTCAAGCACAGCCTGTTGGGGCTGGACCTGATCCCACAGAGAGAACCTATAGTGCCCCTAGACCCAAATCCTAACCCTTGGTGGGGTTGTCCCGGCCACGTGACCTACAACCCGTCTCTGGATTCCCTGTATCAGCAGGACCCCTGAGATGGAAAAGAGCACTCTTCCCTTCCCCAAGAAAAACACCAAACTCTTGGGAGCCTGGCAGAATCCACAGAAAGGGAGCATATCTCATGGACCCACGTTCTCACCCGTCCATTCCGAGACCATCTTAATTATACAGTCCAGAGAGAAAAGCCTCTGCTCCTGCCTTCCAGGCACTCGAATTTCAAATCCTGAGGAGCTGCTTTCAGGGTCTGCACATCGGGCCTGCCATAACCTCGCCCCTAATTCTTCCCCGAGTTGCTGTCTGGAGACTTTGTGCCCAAAGCCTTAACCACATGCCCTCCAGGATGGGAACCCCAGAACCACACCGCATCACTCAGCCTGCTCTCCCGTGGAAACTCTGCCCGTCTCAGTTGCCCAAACCATTCAGAATGGGAGAAACCTACAAGGCACCTGATACCACCCCAATTTCATAGGCCGCTCTGGAAAAAAGGCGCAGTATGAGACACCGTCAGCACCTACCTCCAGGAAGACAGGCACGTCAATGGGCCTGAGTCCGAAGATTCAACAGGATATGCCCCCTGGACCACATCCAAAACCTAGCTTAGGTTTTCAGGCCTCGGTCCCTCCGGCCTGTTCTGGAAAACCAACATATGTCCCAATGTGTGGTCCCTGAGCCATACAGTAGAACCCCTCTGGTCCCGAGAAGGAAAATTTGCTCTTGGGAACGGGGTCCCACCCACAGGCTAGGAGGTTCCTGCATGGCCCCAGAGCTACCGACACACTCTAAGGTCTCCCTGGACACCAAGCAGCATTGTGACCCGTCAGACTGAGAATCTCCGTCAACTCAGATCCCTTGGAACTGCGAAGCAGAGCCACTGGATCAAAGCTGCCCTCTTCCTAGGCTTCAGTGGTAACGGAGGTGGAGTTTCGAGGCATCCATTCGGAGAGCTCTGCTGTCGTATCTTTCCATATACGGAGCCTGGAGCCCTCTAACTGGACTTCCCCTGTCCTGCTGAAGGACACCTTGCTGTTTGGAGTAGCTCACAAGCTCCAGCTTCGGAAAGCCGCCAAGGCTTCTTGAGGCCGCACGAGCATTCGTGGGCCATCATGGATACGAATACCTGCGTTAGCAGACATTTCACACTCGAATGTCCTCAGGTACTTGAGAACTCGAAACAGACGCTGCACATTGGAACTGTTATGGCCTCAGCACTGAACATAAGCCTAGCTTTGTTTTCAGACTTCCATCCTCACACATCTTGCCAACAGGCCATCCATACCGGGGAATTCTGGAAAAACAAAGCTGCCTTCTGCCTGCCCACCGGAAGGAAGAAATGACCTACAGTCTGCCCAGAATCCCCTGATGAGGGTACAGCAGCATGGCCCTCAATTGCACCCTGATATCATAGGCTGCCCTGTGAACTGATGCTCTGTCTGACACAGCCCGAGCGCCGACGTCCTGTCAGCCAGCCACATAGCGGGACCCATATCCTGCAGGTGGGCTCTGCCTTGGTCAGAGCTCGTCATCTCCTGCGAACCTGAGAATTCAGGTATCTGACCCCAAAAGTTAGCGCAAATCCCTGCCTATGGGGGAACCTGAATCACAGCAGAGTACTCTTCCTTCCTCATGGCAGGAATGTGGATGTGGAGATGCTTGTAGTACTCTAGAGTGGGAGCCAGCTACATGGCCCATGAGACCACTCCCACTCAGGAGGGGCAGCTGGGCCCAAACAGGCCTTGTGACACTCAGCCTGAGACCCCTTTAAAGCACACCCTGTTGGGGGCTGGACCAGGAAGCCAGAGTGCAGGCCTCTCGTGCCTCTTGGCCCAAATACGAACCCTTGGTTGGGTTGTCCAGGCCACATGACCCACAACCCCACTCTGGAATCCTTGTTTGGGTGGGACCCCTGACGTGGAAAACAGCACTCTTCCCTTCCCCCAGAAAGACAGCATACTCTTTGGAGCCGGGGAAAAACCCCAGATAGGAAGAACCTCCCATGGACCCATGTAGCTACCCTATCATTCCGAGGTCATCCTGGATATAGAGTCCAGACAGAAAAGCCTCTGCTACTGCTCCCTGGCATCCGAATTTCAAATCCTGAGGAGCTGCTTTCAGGGTCTGCACATCGGGCTTGTCATAACTTCGCTCCTAATTCTTCCTCGAGTTGCTGTCTGATGACTTGGTTCCCAAAGCCGTGACCACATGCCCTCTAGGAAGGGACCTCCAGAAACAAACAGCATCACTGGGCCTGCTCTCCCGAGGGAACTCTGCACATCTCAGTTGCCCAAACCTTCCAGAATGGGTGAAACCTTCACGGGACCTGCACCCACACCAATTTCATAGGCTGCTCTGGAAAAAATGCGCAGTCTGACTGACACACCTTCAGCACCTACCTGCAGGAAGAAACGCACGTCAATGGACCTGAGTCTGAAGATTGAACCTGACATGCCCGTAGAACGTCATCCATTATCTAGCTTAGGTTTCCAGGCCTCTGTCCCTCTGGACTGTTCTGGAAACCAACTTATGGCCCAACGTGTGGCCCCTAGCCATACAATAGAATCCGTCTGGTCTCGAGAAGGAAAGCTTGCTTTTGAGAACGGGGACCAACCCTCAGCCTAGGAGATTCCTGCATGGCCCCAGAGCCACAGGCACATCTAAGGTCTCGCGGGACACCAAGCAGCATTGGGACCCGTCACACTGAGAACCTCTGTCAACTCAGATCACTTGGAACTTCGAACCAGAGGCAGCGGATCACCTGCCCTGTTCCTTGGCTGCTGTGGTAACATGAGGTGGGGTTTCCAAGCATCCATTCGGAGAGCTCTGCTGTCGAATCTTTCCATGTGGGAGACCTCTAAGCTGACTTCCCCTGTCCTTCAGAAGGACAACTTGTGGTTTCGAGCAACTCACAAGCTCCAGTTGGATAAGCCTCCAAGGCTTCTTGAGGCCACCCGAGCATTCGTTGTCCATCATGGACACAAATTTCAGTGTGAGCAGACCTCTCACCCTCGCCCATCCTCAGGTGCTGGAAATCTTGAAACAGCTGCTGCACATTGGAACTGTCATGCCCTCGGCACTGAACATATCCATAGCTTGTGTTTTCAGATTTCGATCCTCACAAGCGTTGCCAGCAGGCCCTCCACCTTGGGAATTCTGGAGTCACAAAGTTGTCTTCTACCTGGCCAATAGAAAGAAGAAATATCCTATAGGTCTGCCCAAAACCCCAAATGAGCGTCCAACCACACGGCCCTCAAGGGCACCCTGATATCATAGGTCGTTCTGTGAACTAAAGCTCTGTGTAACACAGCCCGAGACCCAATTTCCTATCGGACAGCCAGATAGCGGGACCCATATCCTGATGGTGGGAACTGCCTTGGCCCGAGCCCGTTATTTCCATCCAACCTGGGTATGCAGGTATCTGACCCCAGAAGGTAGTGCAAAACCCTGCCCTTGTGTGTACCAGAAGCACAACAGAGTCTTCCTCCTTCCCCATGGCAGGAAAGTGGATGTTGATATGGTTGTACTACTTTCAGAGTGGGAGCCACCTGCATGGCCCATGACCACGCCCACTCAGGAGTGGCAACTGTGCACAAACAGGCATTGTGACTCTTAGCCTGAGACCCCTTTCAAGCACATCCTGTCGGGGCTGGACCAGGATCCCACAGAGA
>NW_019155171.1:3746-7101 GCF_002288905.1 Enhydra lutris kenyoni | reverse complement strand
GGGGCAGGGACAGTGGATTACGTTTGTTGCCTTAAGGTTTTCTCATAGGGAAAGATTCCAGAGCAGGACTCCACATATGGATGCCTGGAAACACCGCCTTGGATTACCATGGGATCCTAGGGACGTGGCATGTTTGATCTGCTGGCTCTGGGGCAAGCTACCGTGAGGGCTGAGTTGCAATGGTGTCTCAGACCGATGGGTCACAATGTGGGTTTGTGTCCAGGGAGACTTCAAATATGGTGGTGATTCTGGGGCATTGCAGAATTCTCCTACCCTGAGTCTTTTACACAGATAAAATTAGCAAAATGTCCTTCTGGGGACAAGAGGTGTTCTGTTTTGTGGCTCAGGGATTTCCCCTATGTTGGTATCTGAGACCAGGCCTCTGGAGATAGATGCCTGGAAACATTAGCTAGGATACAGAAGCCAGCCTAGGGGCATGTGAGGTTCAATCTTCTGTCTCTGGAACTATCTACTTGGGGGTCTGACTAGAGGTAGGTGCTCAGGGTGTGTCAGACTGGGCATTTTGTTCCAGGGCATCCTACAAAATTTTGGTTGTCATGGGGGCCTTGCAGGTTTCTCTTAAACTTGAGGGTTTGGACAACTGTATAGGACACCATTCTCTTTGAGAGGCCAGGCAGAGTCCTGTCTGAAAACACAAACTCGGGTGAGGGCTAGTGTCAAGAGTATGGCAGGCCTGATCTGCATACCCTGAGACGAGCTCCTCGGGATCTGAAATTAGGGCTTTGACACTTTGGTATAATTCTGAGGGAAAGGAGGGCAACCTCACTGACGAAACCCAAAACTGAACACTAATACGCATCTGTCCCTGGCCTGAGACCCAACCTCCAGTCAGCCACCCATGTACCTGGCCCCATACTCAACAGATTGGACCTGTCATGCCCCTAGTCCCTAATGATAAGCCTAAGTTTGATTTTCAGGCATCCATACACAGAATCCTGCTGTAAAATACCTCCATTTGGGGGCCCCTGAGCCATAGAAGAGATCCCCAACTCTCTCCCAGAATGAATCCCTACTATTGGCAGCTGTACAAACCACAGAGCAGGAGAAAACTCCTTGGCCACTGGAGGCCACACACAGATTTCGCAGCCCTAGAAGTCACAAATCCTAGTCTGGTCTGAGCGAATGTCTGACACTCGCCCTAACTTCATATACTGGGGAGCTCGCCTCAGCATCTGAAAATCAGGGATTTATGTCCTACACCCTAACCATACACCTAGCTTTGAGTCCTGGAAAGCAAGCCATCCAGACTGGGGACTCTGGAGGCACCAGGAATCTCCCTGCCTTCCAGAAAAAAACCGTGCCAAATAGAACTGCACAAAACACCTAGATGACGAGAACATGGTATGACCCCGATGACACACCACATTTATATGCCACTCTGGACACTAATATGCAGGCTGACACAACCTGCATCTCGTCCTCCAATCAGCCACCGGGAAAGCTGGTTCCAGGGCCAGCATATTGGACCTATCCTTTCTCTAGGCGCCAATCAAATTCTAGGTTGGGGCTTCAGGTATCTATAACCAGAGACCTGCTCTCGAATTCCCCACACGGGGAACCCTTGAGCCACATAACAGAAGTCCAATCCCCCCCCCCCCCCGAAGGAAAACTTGATTTTGGAGCTATGTAAAGCCCTCAGAGTTTGAAGAAAACCACGTGACTCCTTAGGCCACACCCAATTTGACAGGTGCCCTGAAAATCACCATTGTGTTCCATAGCCTGAGCCCCATTATCAACACAGTGCCAAGTGAAGATCACTGCAGATCCAGGATATAAGGCCAGACATGCCACTAGGACCTAATATTAAACGTACCTTGGGTTTTCAGGTATCCATAACGGAACACTGCACTCAAGCACCTCTGTACAGGGGACCCCTGAGCCATAATACAGGACACGCATCTATCCCCCATAACAGCCAAATTATTTGGAACTGCGCTAAAACCCCAGAGCAGGAGAAAACGACATGGACCCTTGAGACCAACCCCACATTTGGTGGATTACATGGATATAAACTCCAGTCTGGCGACCTCCTGACACTCGCCTAAACCTCAGATCCCAGGGAGTTCAACTCAGCATCTGCAGATTGGGCCAGCCATGTCCTACACCTTAACCCTAACCTTTACTTGGGTTTTCAGACTTCCATCCCAAGAGTCCTTGCCCACTAGCACTCTAGATAGAGACCTCCGGAGAAATACCATGGTACTCTGTCTACACTCCAAAAGGAAAACCGTACTCAGTGGAGCTGCACAAATCCCCCAGATTAGGAGAAACCTGCATGGCCAATGAGGACACCTCCATTTTCTGAACATGACCCTGGATTCTAATACACATTCTGTTCCTCAG
Source organism: Enhydra lutris kenyoni (assembly GCF_002288905.1). Lineage (NCBI taxonomy): Eukaryota > Metazoa > Chordata > Mammalia > Carnivora > Mustelidae > Enhydra > Enhydra lutris. The sequence goes on along the minus strand of NW_019155171.1, from coordinate 4,737 downwards.
TGATCCCGGACCTCCAGTCATCCACCCACGTAGCTGGCCACAGAGTCAGCAGATCGGAACTGCCATGCCCCTAGTCCCTTATGCTAACCCTGGTTTGGGTGTACATGCATCCATACCCAGAGCCCTTCCACCAAATCCCTCCATATCGGGGCCCTGAGCAACGCAGCAGGGCTCCAACTCTCTGCTAGAATGAAATCATACTATTTGGAGGTGCGCAAATCCTCCAGAGCAGCAGAAATCTCCATGGTCCCGGGAGGGCACACAAACATTAGGCAACCCTAGTGGACACAAATTCTACTCTGGTCTGAGTGAATGCCTGACACTCGCCCAACTTCATATTCTGGGGAGCTCACCTCAGCATCTGAAGATTTCAGATCCATGCCCTAGACCAAAACCATAAACCGAGCTTGGGTTTTCAGAATTCCATGCCTCATGTGCTGGAATGCAAGCCCTCGAAAATAGGGACTCCTGAGTCACACCACAGGAAGCTCCCTGCTCTCCAGAAGGAAACAATGCCCTATGGAGCTGAACAAAATCCCTAGATTAGGGGAAACATACACGGTTCCCAATGCCACCTCACCTTTGTAACACCACCATGGACACTAATATGCAGTCTGACACAACCTGAGTCCCGTCCTCCAATCAGCATCTGGGACAGCTGGCACCAGAGCCAGCATGTAGGACCTGTCATGCCTATAGGCCTGAATCCTAACCCTAGGTTGGGGTTTCAGGCAACCATAGCCAGAGCCCTCCTCTAGAATCCCTTCACACGGGGGACCCTTGAGCCACAAAGAATTCTTCCTGTCCCCCAGAAGGAAACATTGAATTCTGCAACTGCATGAAACCCTCAGAGTTGGAAGAAACCTGCATTGCCCCCTGAGACCACGCCCACTTTTCAGGCCTCCCTATGCAAAAATACCCATTGTGATCCTTAGCCTGAGCCCCATTTTCAGCCCAATGGGTACCTCACCCCAGAGCCAGGATTTAGTCC
>NW_019155171.1:1403-3272 GCF_002288905.1 Enhydra lutris kenyoni | reverse complement strand
GGGGCAGGGACAGTGGATTACGTTTGTTGCCTTAAGGTTTTCTCATATGGAAAGATTCCAGAGCAGGACTCCACATATGGATGCCTGGAAACCCCGCCTTGGATTACCATGGGATCCTAGGAACATGGCATGTTTGATCTGCTGGCTCTGGGGCAAGCTACCGTGAGGGCTGAGTTGCAATGGTGTCTCAGACCGATGGGTCACAATGTGGGTTTGTGTCCAGGGAGATCTTCAAATATGGTGGGGACTCTGGGGCATTGCAGAATTCTCCGACCCTGAGTCTTTTACACAGATAAAATTAGCAAAATGTCCTTCTGGGGGCAAGAGGTGTTCTGTTTAGTGGCTCAGGGATTTCCCCTATGTTGGTATCTGAGACCAGGCCTCTGGAGACAGATGCCTGGAAACATAAGCTAGGATACAGAAGCGACCCTAGGGGCATATGAGGTTCAATCTTCTGTCTCTGGAACCATCTACTTGGGTGTCTGACTAGAGGTAGGTGCTCAAGGTGTGTCAGACTGTGCGTTTTGTTCCAGGGCAGCCTACAAAATTTTGGTTGCCTTGGGGGCCTTGATGGTTTCTCCTAATCTAGAGGGTTTGGACAACTGTATAGGACACTATTTTCTTTGAGAGGCCAGGCAGAGTCCTGTCTGAAAACACAAACTTGGATGACGGTTAGTGTCGAGAGTATGGCAGGCCTGATCTGCATACCCTGAGACGAGCTCCTCGGGATCTGAAATTAGGGCTTTGACACTTTGGTATGATTCTGAGGGAAAGGAGGGCAACCTCATTGACGAAACCCAAAACTGGACACTAATACGCATCTGTCCCTGGCCTGAGACCCAACCTCCAGTCAGCCACCCATGTACCTGGCCCCATACTCAACAGATTGGACCTGTCATGCCCCTAGTCCCTAATGCTAAACCTAAGTTTGATTTTCAGGCATCCATACACAGAATCCTGCTGTAAAATCCCTCCATTTGGAGGCCCCTGAGCCATAGAACAGACACCCAACTCTCTCCCAGAATGAATCCCTACTATTGGCAGCTGTACAAAACCACAGAGCAGGAGAAAACTCCATGGCCACTGGAGGCCACACACAGATTTTGCAGCCCTAGAAGTCACAAATCCTACTCTGGTCTGAGCGAATGCCTGATACTCGCCCAACTTCATATTCTGGGGAGCTCACCTCAGCATCTGAAGATTGGAGATCCATGCCCTAGACCAAAACCATAAACTGAGCTTGGGTTTTCAGAATTCCATGCCTCGAGTGCTAGAATGCAAGCCCTCGAAAATGGGGGCTCCTGAGCCACACCACAGGAATCTCCCTGCTCTCCAGAAGGAAACAATGCCCTATGGAGCTGAACAAAATCCCTAGATTAGGGGAAACATACACGGTTTCCAATGCCACCCCACTTTTGTACACCACCATGGACACTAATACGCAGTCTGAAACAACCTGAGTCCCATCCTCCAATCATCATCTGGGACAGCTGGCACCATACCCAGCATGTAGAACCTGCCATGCCTCTAGGCCTGAATCCTAACCCTAGGTTGGGGTTTCAGGCAACCATAGCCAGAGCACTCCTCTAGAATCCCTTCACACGGGGGACCCTTGAGCCACAAAGAATTCTTGCTGTCCCTCAGAAGGAAACATTGAATTCTGCAACTGCATGAAACCCTCAGAGTTGGAAGAAACCTGCATTGCCCCTGAGACCACGCCCACTTTTCCAGGCCTCCCTTTGCAAAAATACCCATTGTGATCCTTAGCCTGAGCCCCATTTTCAGCCCAATGGGTACTTCACCACAGAGCCAGGATATAAGTCCTGCCATTCCACTAAGACCTATCCTTAAATGTAGGTTTGGGTTTCA
>NW_019155171.1:0-1392 GCF_002288905.1 Enhydra lutris kenyoni | reverse complement strand
CAGAAGCCCTGCTCTCAAATCCTTCCATATGGGGGACGCATGAACCATAAAAGAGGGCTCCAGCTATCCCCAGTATAGGCCAACCTATTTAGAGCTCTGCAAAAACAACAGAACTGGAGGAAACTCCATGACCCCATGAGGCCACTCCCATATTCGGCAGATCCCCTTGTTACAAACTCCAACGTGAGCAACCTCCTGACACTCACCTTAACCTCAGATCCCCGGGAGCTCGCTGCAGCATCTGTAGATTGGGCATGCGATGCCCTAGGCCCTAACCCTAACCCTTGCTTTGTTTTCAGAATTCCTGAGACACAAGCTATCCAGATAGAGAACTCGGGAGCCAACCACGGGAATCTGCCTAACCTACAGAAGGAAACCATGCTGCGGAGAACACCCAGATTAGGAGAAACCTGTAGGTCAATGAGGCCACGCCCATTTATAGAACTCGACCCTGGACCCTAATACACATTCTTTCCCTCAGCCTGAGCCACGACCTCGAGACATCCACCCACAAAGCTGACCCAGAGTTAGCAGATAGGGCCTGGCATGCTCCTAGTCCATGATGGTAAGCATAGGTTGGGTTTTCAGTAATCCATACCCAGAACTGTTCTCTTGAATCCCTCTATATGTGGACTCCAGAGCCATACAACAGGACTCCATCGCTCCCCCAGAATGAAACCATACTATTTGTAGCTGCACAAATCCCCCAGAGCAGGTGAAACCTCCATGGAGCCAGGAGGCCACACACACTTTCAGCAACCATCGTTGAAAGAAATTCTAGTCTGGTCTGAGGGAATGCCTGACACTCGCCCTAACTTCAAATTCTGGGGACGTCACCTCAGCATCTGCAGATAGGGGATCCATGTCCTATACCCTAACCATACACCGAGCTTGGGTTGTCAGAATTCCATCCCTTGAGTCCTGTATTGCAAGCACTGCAGGGACTCCAGAGCCACACCACAGGACTCTCCCTGCCCTCTCGATGGAAACTGTGCCCATGGAGCGGCACAAAACACCTAGATTAGGGGAACTATACACGGCCCTGATGCCCCCCCACTTTCACACGCCACCCTGTAACTAATACAAAGTCTGACATAATCTGAGACCTGTCCTCCAATTAGCTACCAGGACATCTGGCCCCAGAGGCAGCAGACTGAACCTGCCATTACACTTGGCCCTAATCCTTACCCTAGGTTGGGGATTCAGGCATCCATACCCAGGCTCTCCTCTCGAATCCCTAAACATGGTGGAACCTTGAGCCACAAAACTGAACTCCTCCTGCTCCCCAGAAAGAAACATTGCTTTGTGGAGCTATATAAAGCCCTCAGAGTTGGAGGACGCCAGTGTTGCCCTCAGGCCACGCCCAATTTTGCAGGCTGACCTAGACAAAAC
>NW_019155170.1:0-7056 GCF_002288905.1 Enhydra lutris kenyoni | reverse complement strand
TACCATTGGCAATGAAGAGCCAACATTCCATTTCCAAGTCTTACAACATATGAGACGTAACTAGACTTTGAGCAAATCTGATGCAGTAGTGATAGCCTGATACTTCTGTGCCGGCATAAGACAGTTTGTTTACTGTGTATAGGAACCCATGCAGCCCAGAAGCATGGAGCATGAAAGAATGAACTAGGAACTCCCTGACTTATGGTTGGTTTACTGTGAAAAGTTTAATGGTGTTACAACAGAAGTACCCTGGTGGAAATGTCCCTGAAACATGGGAAAGGTCTTTGCCAAGCAGAAGGGATTCTTTCTTCTGAAGGGGAATTAAGACTCTTGCTTATTATTGATTGAATAAAATAGTATATTCCCATAGAGTGGGCTGGTGATGACCAAGGGCACTATGGTAAATGAAAGAAAATCACAGAATATACTAGAAAATATAAAGTCTACCATAGGAATAAATGATCAAGTAGTAAAGTCTTGCATTGAGAAGCACATAAAATTATATATTACATCATTTTATTCTATAAAGATGCAATTCCATTTTTGTTTTTTATACTATTTCACATGTGTGAAGTGATTACTATATGCTGAGCACTGAATTGAATTTTTCCCAATATTATTGTTTATAAATTTCATTGACAGTCAGGAAATATGCACAATTGTCAACTCCATTTTTAAAATAGTGAACTAGACTTTAGAGAAATGAAGTAAAAGCTAATAACTTCAATAACAAGATTGAAGACAGTTCTGACTAACTACAAATCCCATATTCATAGCTACTAACGTGGACTATCTGTGAAACAGAAAGCACATTTGACATGTGCTTGCTATAGCAAAACTATGCACTAGAGAGAGCATTCAGATGGGATGAAATTTATTTCTTTATAATATGGCACTGGAGACCTCTATCAGAAATTATTTATGACTGCATATCCCCCTTGCATTTATTATATTGGTATATATGTATATTGTGTGCCTCAATTAGATATATTTGATTATAGTGTGCCTCAATTTAGGCACAATTCCCATGAACATTATTATTTTTATAGATTTCTGAGTTGAAAGAGACCTACCAGATATTAGCCTATGAGGACACTGTGATGCTTAATTTTATGTGTCGGCTTGATTGGTCTTGGGACACCCAGATTAACCAATATTTCCTGGTGTGCTTATGAGGGTGTTTCTGGATAAAAATAGCATTTAATCAATAAAGTCATTAAATAGCCCTGTGCAATGTAGGTGGGCATCATTCAGTACCCTGAGCCCTGAATAGAACAAAAGGTGAAGGAAGAAGGAAGTCACTCATTTTTTTCTGCCTCACTCCAGATATGGGACATCTAACTGTATCTCTTATTGCTTTCAGATTATGATTTAAATATTGGTTCCCCAACTTCTCAGGCGGCTGTACACCAAATAGAATATTCCAATAGCTTTCCTAGAGCTTCAGTTTGCAGATGACAAATCATGGAACTTCTTGTTTACCATAATTGTGTGAACCAATTGCTCATTATCTACCTATCTATTTACCTATCATCTATCTATCATTTATCTATCTTCTCTCTATACATTATTGTTATCTTCCATCTATACATTTTATAAATATAGTCTCTCTCTCTCTCTCTCTCTCTCTTTCTACACACACACACACACACACACACACACACACACACACACACACATTTTTATTTTTAGGGTCCTGGGATTGATTCCCATATCTGTTTCTGTTCAGCAAGGAGCCTGCTTCCTCTCTCTCTCTGTCTCTTTCTCTGCCTAAATGTGATCTCTCTTTGTCAAATATATAAATAAAATCTTTTAAAAGATAGAGCCTTTAAAGAAGCAATTAGGTTAAAGTAAATCATACTTAAATAGGTTAAGTTAAATCATAATTAAATCCTCATCCAATCCTAATCAATAAGTCGGTATCTTTATGAGAATGGGAAGAGACAGGGGTGCCTGGGTGGCTCAGTGGGTTAAAGCCTCTGCCTTCAGCTCAGGTCATGATCTCAGGGTCCTGGGATCAAGCCTCACATCAGGCTCTCTGCTCAGCGGGGAGCCTGCTTCCTTCTCTTTCTCTCTGCCTGCTTCTCCGCCTTGTGATCTCTGTCTGTCAAATAAATAAATAATAATAATAAAAAAAAAACAATGGGAAGAGACACCAAGGATGGGCATGCAGGTAAAGACCATGTGAGGACTCAGCAAGAACGTCCTGCCTCCAAGCAAGGAAAAGAAGCTTCAGGAGAAACCAAACCTTCTGATACCTTAATTTTGGACTTCCACATTCCAGAATTCTGAAAAATATAAATTTATTGTGTTCAAGCCACCCAGTGTGGTAGCTGGCATTTTGTTAACAGAGCCCTAGCAACCTAATGGATATTTTGGCATTGAAAAGTAGGGAGCTATTGTAACAAATACCTGAAAATATGGAAGTGACTTTGCAGAAGTGGGATAGGGAAAGGCTGGAAGAGTTACAAGGTGCCTGTTATAAAAGCTTACATTGACTTGAAGAGACTGTCAGTAGAAGTATGAACCTTTAAAGGTGATGCTCATGTAGTCTCTAATGGGAATGAAGAATGTTATTAGAAACTGGAGGAAAGGTGATCTTTGTTATAAAGAGGTATAGCACTTGAATGAATTGTGCTTAGCATTTTCTGGAAAACAGAACTTATTTGTGATGAACTTACATGATTAAATGAGGAGATTTCTAAGAAAAAAATGTAAAAGGTGCAATCTGGATTTTTGTAACAGTAGATAATAGAGTGCAAGAGCTTAGAAATGATTATAGCAAGGAATTGTTAAACACTTTTTATGGAAAAAGGAATCAGACTTTGAATAATCAGAAAACTGTCAGCCTATCCACACTGAAAAACACAAGAAAAGCATGATGTGGCGAGAACAAGAATTGTTGGCTAGAGGAATACTTTGGTAAAGACAATGTAGTTGTGACTCCTGGCCAGCAACATAGGAATGAGTAATGTTGAAATTTGAACCAGGGATCTACTTCTGAAATTTCAGTTTTTAACTCCGAAGCTCTCAACTTTCACACTTTCTTATTCATCGGATCTATCTATCCTGTACACTATATGTGTGTGTATATATACACACACACACATATATATATATAATACACACATACATATGTACATACATGTATCCCATGCAATGAATATATATATTCACATATATATATATATATGTGTGTGTGTGTGTGTGTATGAATGTATACGCATGTATCCCATGTAATGAGAATATATATATATATATATATATATATATATATATCCCATGTAATGAATATTACCAAACATGTATCCCATGTATCTCATTACATGGGATACATGGGATACATGTTTGGTAATTTCTCCATTTTCCTGTGGAACAGATTTTTAAAAAAAAAGACATGTGAAGTTTAAGAGGAGTGACATTACCATAAAATGATAGTACCATACGATTTCAGTTACATGTGGAATCTGAAAAACAAATAAAAACCAAAACACACTCTTCAACAAAGAGAAGAAACTAGTGGTTGCCAAAGGGAAAATAGGTAGGAGAATGGGCAAAATAGATAAAGGGGATAAAGAGGTAAAATTTTTTCAGTTAAAAAATAAATAAGTTACAGAAATGTAAAATATAGCATAGGGAATATGGTCAATAATACTGTAACAATGCAGTGTGATGACAGATGGTGACTACGTTTATCATGGTAAGCATCAAGTAATGTACAGAAATATTGAGTCACTCTACTGTACACCTGAATCTAGTATAACATAGTATGTTAATCATACTACAGTATTTTTTCTAAGAAAAAATAAAAATGAAATAAAAAGAACAATACCAATGTTAAGGGTGATTGAAAATTGAAAGGGGCATTTCTTAGCCTGAGGTGTTTGTGTCTATAAACATAATGTGGAAAGGTTTGGATATTGTGTTTTATGGAGTGAGTTGAACAATAACTACATTTGTTAGAAAGACGGGGGGATCTCCCCATCCTGCTGTCAATAGAGTTTTCCTATATGAGGTCTAAGTATCATTGGAAAATGTGGATGTATGAAATTAATTGAAAACTGAGAAGAAACATTTTATCTCTGGTAAGCTCATTGACAGCTTCTAAGAAAGGCATTTATTTCAGCTAAATGTTAAGAAAGCTCCAGCTGACTGGAGCCATACATTAAAAGACCCTTGACAGATTTTTTTTTTAAATGTGTTTTATAGGGCACCTGGTTGGCCCAGTAGATTAAGTATCCAACTCTGGGTTTTGGCTCAGTTCATGATCTCAGGGTTGTGAGACCAAGCCTTATGTGGGGCTCCCTGCTCAGCATGGGGTCTGTTTAGGTTTCTGTTCCTCTCCCTCTGCCTCTGCCCCTCCTCCAACTCATGCATATGCACATCCTTTCTCTCCCTTTCTCTAAAAGAAATAAAGGAAAATAGTTTTTAAAATGTGGGATTTTTTTTTCAGATTTTGTACATCTGGATTTTCATGCAAAATTGACAATTTTAAATGTGAAGTAGTTAACATTAAGTATGTTGAAGGCAAAGAAAGGTGTCTATGCACTGAGACCCAACACCTCATTTGTAATCTCTGGCCTGCATAAAGTGATGAAGAAGAAAAGAATAACAAGTCTCATTACAGACCAGCTAAGGCTGGATAACAAAAATGTTTAGTGCAGCCAGTAAGCTTGGTCACAACTAGCAGTATGGGATTGGAGGAAAGGAAATAGATAGTTACCAGCAATCTGGAAGTTTTGTTATGTGAGTTTTGCAGGCAGTCAAGAGATGGAAAGAAATCTGTATATGAAAAGAAGGACATCGATGAACCTATTGTTGGCAAGCTGAGATAGCCTGGAGATGCACTCATTTCTCTTTCAAGGATAAGTTTATAGAAAGAATAAATAATAGATAAATTAACAGAGATACCAGAATGTGACAAGTGAGGCCCCAAGGCTACCAAATTTAAGGGGCCACTCACTTTCAGGGTCATGAAGGTTCATGGGTGAGGCTGGCACGAACCTAGGTGTGAATGTCTCCTGACATCATGTGCTCTGGATGCATCAATTGCCTCAACTTAGTGCTGGTTCTGATGTTTACACTACGTCAAAACAATTAGTTATTCTTTTCTCAGAGGATATGGCTATTTTCCAGTTTTGGGAAGAACAAATCTTTGTGAAAAATAGTAATGAAAGGGTAGTAAAAAGAAAAAAAAATCTGGACACTAATAGCCCATTTCGTGACAACAAATTTGCAACAATTTGCTCCAATGTATCAATTTTTTTCTGTATTTATACATTTTCAATTATACTCCCAAACTTTGATACAATTTCACTTTCTTGGTTTACATATTTATTCATTCCAAGGTATTTTTTGAGTTCCTACCTGATGTGTCATTGTGCTAGGCAATTGATTATATATTGGTGAATAAAACAGAAAAGGTGACTGTGCTTTGGTGTTGATAAGTGGGAGAGAAAAAGCCAATAATATGTACATAACTAAATTAGTAAGTACTTATCATTGCAGTAAGGACAATAAAAGAAACAAGCTCAATGAAGGAATGTATAATATTATTGGTTCATGCTCGAGAACACAGTCAAGGATCACATTCAAGACCTTTGGTGATGCAAGTGGTTGAGGAGAATTCCTGCCAGAAGTCCTAAGATATTTGAGAAAGTAAGCTATATAACATCTTTTCTTTCAATATTAAAGATAAAATTAAAATAATTCATGCATACCTTAAAAATAGGAAGACTTTTTTTCAAGTATGCAGAATAAAAACAAACACAATTGGTCATACCACAAAGATACTACTAATACAGTTGTTTCTTTTTTTTCTAGTTTTGTCTCATGCCACACTTTAGTAAAATTCATATTACTCCTTGACTACTCTTCCTGTACTCTTGTCTTTTTTCTTTCTCTTCCTTCTCCTACTCTTCCTTTTTATTCTTANGTCTTTTTTCTTTCTCTTCCTTCTCCTACTCTTCCTTTTTATTCTTAAATATTTAGGATTGATATAATTTAACTTCTCATTTGAAGTTACTCTTGGAGGGGAGTCTGGGCGGCTCAATTGTTGAGTTTCAGTTCAGGTCTTTTTCTTTTGGGTCCTGGGATCCTGCCTAGAGTTGGACTGTGTGCTCAGCAGGCAGTCTGCTTGAAGATCCGTTGCCTCTGCCCTACACCCCCACCACACATTCTCTCCCTCTAATAAACATTATGTAAAAAGAGAAGAAAAATAAGAAAAACCTGAAAAAATGAATAAAAGGTTACAAAATAAAAATACAAAGAATGCTACTTAGTGTTTTCCTTAAGCTCTGAAGGTTTGCAGCCCTCTATTATCAGTGAACTTGAGAGAAGTGAGTTGTTTGTGATGGTCTTCTAGGGGAGGGATCTCTTGCCCTGATCCTCAAGTGGACTCCAACTTGTGCAAATGCAGCTCTCCTAAGCAGCAGAGACTGACCTCAGGGTAAGCATCTCTGGATTCTGGTGTGTGGCGTCGTTTGGACAGAAGCAGAGTCATTGTCCACTTGTTTATAAGAATATCATTAAAGAGACTTTAAACCATGTCTCATCTCATTTATCTAGAGTTCTTTTGCACTGTGCTATGCATTTTCCTAACTCATGCTCCCAGGTGTCCCCATTGGCCCAACAGGTCTTCCCCAAGTTCTGCAAGTCTTTTTCAGAGTCCATAGTCTCTCATGGTTCACCTCCTCTTCCAATTTCCATCAACTCCCTTCTCCTCTTTAACTCCCCTTGTCTTCCATGCTATTTGTTATGCTCCACAAGTAAGTGAAACCATATGATAATTGACTCTCTCTGCTTGACTTATTTCAATTGAAGGAGACACAAAAAGATGGAAGACCATTCCATGCTCTTGGATTAGAAGAATAAACATTGTTAAAATGTCTATACTGCCTAGAACAATCTATACTTTTAATGCCATTCTGATCAAAATTCCACTGGTATTTTTCAAAGAGCTGGAGCAAATAATCCAAAAATTTGTATGGAACCAGAAGAGACCCCGAATTGCTAAGGAAATGTTGAAAAACAAAAATAAAACTGGGGGCATCACGT
>NW_019155169.1:0-7077 GCF_002288905.1 Enhydra lutris kenyoni | reverse complement strand
ACTATGGCATAGAAGGGTATTTGGGAAATAGGTGTTCATCTCCTCAAATGATGGTATAGTATGAGTTTGAAAAAATAGCCAAATAAACCCTTTAAAATAAAAAAATAAAAACACAAAAGTTATTATTTCTAAATAACTGATTTACAAAAAATAACCCCTGGGTGATTGTAAAGGACAGCCTATCTTAGAGCCACTATTATCCCTTACGATCCATCACATTCTGCTGAGGTTGGGGTCTCCATGGCTATGAGAATATGTTGGATAAGACTGCAGAGTTGACATTGAGCAAAACCTGCCTGTCCTCATCAACTTGTTCAGACATACTAAACTTTAGAGCCAAAGTAGAGGACCAAAGTTCAGCACCATTCTGATTGGAAGGAATAAACAATCTATGTGTCTGTTCACAGGTATTTCTGCATAAAGCATTGGCAGAGACCAATTTTTCAGATTTTTGCTAAATTTGAGGTTGGCCCCTGATGTTATGGCTTCAGAATGTGGCCAGGGAAACAGCTGTTGATCCAGGACAGGTTCGTCTGTGATGCACTCCTTGGAAGAACAAATGGGACAAGACCATGCAAGAAGTGTAGAGCAACTCCCGAGGCAGGGTATGATTCCCTGTATCTGGGTGAGTAGATTTGGGGTCAGAGCAGGAGGCAGAATGGTATGAGTGGCCAGGCTGAGGGATCCATTCTGACAAAAGAAGCACTGAAGGAATTGGGGAGAAATGTGGGATTCACACTGGGTGCTTTAGGTGCATGGGTGTATACACAGAGTAAGGCACAGTGGGAGAGAGGTGGGAACAGGTGCACCTTGGAGACTCTAGGTTCTGTATGGGTATGAGGAATGGGGCCACTTTGAGAAGTCAATATTTACCTTCTGATAAATTGGACACTGGGGTCAGAATGGAGTTGGCAGGTGAGATTCATGGATGGCCCCTTCTGGGCTATGGTCCATCTTAACTCCAGGGATGTGGAGTGGGAGCGTAGGTGTGGTGAAAATGCCAGTGATCTGGTGTCTACATTTGACTGCAACTGAGATTCTAGGGGAAGTGCCTAGAGCTGTGGCTCCTGGACTGAGCTAAGTAATGAGAGTGTGCTCATAACACCTGGGAATACACAGGTGGGAACCATGAGGAAGTTTCCTCTGGGAGTTGAAATGAACTTCAAGGGAACTTGGAAAATGGGAGGCATGCACACATAAGATGGATGATGCCTGAGCTGATTTGAGGGTGCTGCTTCTAGAAGCCAATGTGGAGGCTGGTATAGTCCAGGTCACTTAAGTGTAAGGGGGACATGGGTTGTTTATGTGTTCCTAGCACTTAGGAAGTCCTGTGATTAGCTGCTCAGGTCATGCTCATTGTACCAACGGTTCCACAAACATCAGGTGCCTGCACTGACTGGCACCCCATAGTTGCTCACCCCTTCAGTCCCTATTCCTTCATACCAAAAATGAGCTCAACTTTTTTTAGGAGGTGAATGTGGAGCAGGAGGCAGGATAAGGCAGGTTTGGAGAGGGGATACAAGGGCAGGGACAGATGCAGTCTAGAGGCAGAAGGGAAAAATGGGATGGTAGACAAAGGTCCTTGTTCTGGCATTTTCTCGCCAAAGCAATGTATCAGATTTGGGAAGGTAGTGTGTGAGATGAGTGTTCCATCTCCCGCCTTCGCTGCCCCTTTGGACTATAGTGCATCACAAGACAGCATCTGCCAAGTAACAGACCAGCACCAGAACCATACTGCCTCCTTCACTGTTGCCTGACAGCCACACCTTAGGGTTCTGGGGTCTTTAGGGACATTTGGAACTCCTATGACCTGCCGTGGGATTGCTTTACGTAGGGTGTGCTGACACGTAGAGCACTACTACAGATAAGGGAGGTAAAGACGTAGATTTATAGATTCACAGGAGCCGCTGGTATTTCAGAAAGGTCCTCAAAAAGTTAAACATAGAGCTACCCTATGACACAGCAATTGCACTAATGGGTATTTACACCAAAGATACAGATGTATTGAAAAGAAGGGTCATCTGTGCCCCAATGTTCATAGCAGTAATGGCCACAATAGCCAAACTGTTGAAAAGGTCAAGGTGCCCTTCAACAAACAAATCGATAAAGAAGATGTGATCCATACACACAATGGAATTATACAATGAAATATTACTGAGCCATCAGAGAGGAGGAATATCCCACTTTTGAATCCACATGAAAGGGACTGGAGGAAGTTATGCTGATTATAAGGTGTCAAGCAGAGAAAGTCTATTATCATATGATTTCACATAGTTGTGGAAAATAAGGAATAACATGGAGCACATTAGGAGAAGAAAGGGAAAGCGGAAGGTCGGGGAATAGGAGGGGGAGATGAACCACAAGAGAATGTAAACTCGAAGAAACAGATGGTTTTAGAGGGGAAGGGTTTAGGGAGTTTGATGAGGCTGGTGGTGGTTCTTAAGGAGGGCATGTACTGAATGGACATATATATAACGTATATAACATTGTTATACTTAAAGCACGAGTCTAAGAACTCTACATCAAAAAATAATGATGTACTGTATGGTGACTAACATTACATATTCAAAAATTTAAAAAAATGATCACATACTGAGTCAAAAATCAGGTCTAAACCAATACCAAAATTCTGAGATTCCCCCATCATTTTTCAGACAATAATTCTTTGAAACTAGAACCCAATCAAAAGAGGAATTTTGGAAGGAATTCAAACATTTGGAGATCAAGAGCATCCTGACAGAGAATGGTTTCATAAACCAGAAAATTAAATAAGAACTTAAAAAATTAATTGCAAGTAATGAAAATGAAAACACAGTGGTTCAGAACCTATGGGATGCTGAATAGTTGATCTTTAGAGGGGATTACATAGTCATCCAAAAAATTAGAAAAATCCCAAATGCACAAACTAACCTTACACCTGGAAAAAGAACAGCAGATCAAGCTGAAACCAAGCAGTAGAAGAAAAATAATAAATATCAGAGCATAAATCAATGAAATGGAAAGTAGTATAGCAGCAGAGCCCACCAACAAAACTAGAAGCTGGTTCTCAGAATGAATTAATCAGATCGATAAGCCTCTGGCCACACGTAGCCAAAAGAAAAGATAAAGGACCAAAGTTATTAAAATCAGGAAGGAAAGGGGAGAGATCATGACCAATGCAAAAACAAAAACAAAAACAAACAAACAAACAAACAAACAAAAGAAACAAAAACAAAAACAAAAAAATCCAGGGAATTGTTAGGACACATTATCAGCAACTCTATGCCAACAAAGTAGGTAATCTGGAAGAAATAGATGCATTCCTGGAAACTTGTAATCTACCAAGTCTGAAACAGTGAGAAATAAACAATCTTAACCACCAATAACCAGCAAGGACATTGAATCAGGAATCAAAAACCTCCCTGAAACACAAGAGTCCAGGGCCAGATACCTTCCCAGCAGAATTCTACCAAACATTTTTAAAAAGATTTTATTTATTTATTTGACAGACAGAGATCACAAGTAGGCAGATAGGCAGGCAGAGAGAGAGGGGGAAGCAGGCTCCCCACTGAGCAGAGAGCCCAATGCGGGGCTTGATCCGAGGACCCTAAGATCATGACATGACGAAGGCAGAGGCTTAACCCACTGAACCATCCAGGCGCCCCACGCTACCAAACAGTTTAAGAATAAATCATGCCTATTCAGCTGAAGATGTTTCAAAAAAATAGGACTGGAAGGAAAGCTTCCAAATCATTTTCTGATGTTGAGCATCACCTTGACACACAAACAGACAAAAACCCCATGAAAAAGGAGAATTACAGATGAATAACCTTGTTAAGCACTAATGCCAAATTATTCAACAAGATACAAGCCAGTAGGATTTCATGGTACATTAAAAAGGTTATTCACCACCACCATGTGAGGTTTATTCCTGGGATGCAAGGGAGATTCAACATTCACAAATCAATTTATATGATTGGTCATATAAATAAATAAAAATAAATAAATAAATAAATAAATAAATAAATAAATAAAAGACAAGGACCATGTCATCCTCCCATTTGATGCAGAAAAAGCATTTGGCAAAATACAACATTCTCTCATGATTATAACTCCTTAAGATACAGGGATAGAGGGAGCATATATCATATTATAAAAGGCATCTATGAAGAGCCCACAGCAAATGTCATTCTCAATGGGGAAAAACTTACCGCTCTTCCCTTAAGGTCAGGAACCTGACAGGGATGCCCAGCTTTGTTGAACATAACATTAGAGTCCTAGCCTCAGCATTTGGACAACAATAGCAAATAAATGGATTCAAGTTGTCATAGAAGAAGTCAAATTGTCTCCCTTTGCATATGACAATATACTTTATGTGGAAAAGCCAAAAGGCTTCACTCCTAAATGACTTGAATTCACACAGAAATTCAGAAACCTGTAGGATTCCAAATCAAAATACAGAAAAACATTGCCTTTCAATACACTAACAAGGTGAATAGAGAAAGAGAAATTAAGGTGTCAATTCCATTAACCATAGCACCCAAACCCATAAGATGCCTAGGAATAAACCCAACCGAAGAGGTAAATGATTTCTACTGTATAAACTACAGAACACTGAGGAAGGATATTGAGGAAGATGCAAATAAATGGAAAAATATTCCATGCTCCTGGATTGGAGAATAAACGTTGTAAAATTTCATATGCTGTCCAGAGCAGTCTACACATTCAACACAATCCTAATCAAAATACCATCAAAATTTTCACAGCCTTAAAACAAAGAATTCTAGAATTTTCATGTAGCCAGAAAGGATCCTGAATAGCCAGGGGATTGTTGAACAAGTAAACCAAAGCTGGGCACATCACGATGCCCGACTTCAAGCTAGTATACAAAGCTGTGATCACCAAGACAGCATGGTACTGGCACAGAAGCAGACCCACTGCTCAATGGAACAAAATTAAGACCCCAGAAATGGACCCTCATGTCTATGGTCAACTAATCTTTGATAAAGTAGGAAAGAGTACTCAGTGGAAAGAAGAATGTGCCTCCAATAAATGGTGCTGGGAAAATTGGGCAGTCACATACAGAAGGATGACACTGGACGTTCTCTTACGCTATATGCAATCATAAATTCAAAATGGATGAAATACCTCAATGTGATACAAGAACCCTTCAATATCCTAGAGAAGAACCAGGCAGCAACATCTTCAACCTCAGCCACAGCAAGGTCTTGCAACACACGTCTCTAAAGACAAGGAAAACAAAAACAAAAATCAAGTACTGTTTCTCAAGATAAGAAGCTTCTGCACAGCAAATGGACCAATCAACAGAACTTCTGATTGGGAGAATATATTTGCAAGTGATATATCCAATAAGGGATTAATATTCAAAATATAGAAAGAACTTATATATGAGAGAAATAATATCCAAATAATATCCAAAAACCTGCATAAATATATCTGTTTATCTTCTGAATTAACCTTTAACTCAACTATTCAAAAAACTACACAAAGTATCAGAACTCATTTCTAAACTTTGTCCTAGGGACATGATGAGCAATTGATATTTTCACCTTATTCATGTCGGTGGACGTTCTCAAGTGGATACATATATAATACACTAGGTATTCTCCTTCATCTACAAAGATGTCCTGAAATCACAATTGTTACTATGTTTTTATGGAGTTATATAAAATGTTATATAAAATGTCAAGGGCAGGGATGAAAGAAATGTATGCATACTGGTTTGAAAAATATTCAAAGACGTCTATTCAGAAAAATGACTTCATTCATAGGATGGTGGGAAGACCTGACATTTTATAAATTGAAAAGAACGAGAACAGTGGGAACAAATTAAAAATAAAAGTTGTACATATGAGGTAGTGGTGTTTGTCCTCTTGATTTTGTTTTTATTTTTGTTTTGTTTTTTGGCTGTCTTTCTGAGGGAGGGGTCTGCCACTTGATTTTTCTGTCAGTCTTGCTAGAGTTGAGTCCTCCTACCCCCTATCAAGGGTCTGGGCTCTGAGGAAACAGGTTTTTCAGGCTTTTGTTCTCTGGAGTTTTTTTTTTTTTTTTTCCCTCTCTCTTTGGTGCCTTTTGGCTGTTCTTTGGAGGTTTATAGGAAAGCAAACTGCACCCAGACCTCCATCGCAGAGAGAAGCCTCGGTCTGTTCTCCTCTGGGTGCTCCAGAGCACATAAATTTCCCCTCTGCTACCTTAGGGCCCATACCCAGCCACGGTCTCAGGGGTCAGAGGAACTCCTGCTTTTACCCAAAACCACAAGAAGTACTAGTCCAGAGAGCTGGCTTCCAGCGGCTGCCTCCACTGCCCTGCCTGGGCAGGTCCAGACCTCCAGAGAGGTCCGAACCAGAGATAGCACACTGAGATTCTCACTCTGGTCTGAGCTGGGATTGTTCAGACTCACTGGGTCCTAGAGTGCACTGGCTAGTGCCTGTGCAGACCTCTTTTAGAGGAGGGGTTTTTGTTGCTGGCCCTACTGTTTGCACGTGCAGAGTGCAAAAGGCTATGGTTCTAGAGAGTGCCAGCAGCATCCACAACAGACTTTCTCATGTGCACCACCACCCAGACGCTCTTCTGCATGCCAACAGCTCAGGGACCAAGGCCTGGCTTCTTCGCTACACTCTCTCTGGCTCAGGAAAAGCAGAGGCCATCCTGTGTCCCTGGGCTTAAGCCTCTGTCCCTAACTGCCCGATTCCACCAATTTCCCTTTAAGACCTTCTCCTCTTTTTGAGTGCTTGCAACCAGATTCCAAGTTAATCCTGGTACCCAATCACAAGGCACTCTCATATTACGGTATTACTTTCTAATGGATCACTTCTGGAGGCTCCCTCCACCTTTTGTTTGTCTCCCAATATCAGTCGGATATTCCCACTCCACTTTACCTGTCCACTGGCATCTTCTGCCCCCTTAGAGATCCAGAAGTGTATAATTCTAATGTCAGGCTGATTTCATGGGTAATCAGAGTTCTTTGGTAGATAATCAGCTCACTTTATTGGACCTGTTGAAACAGCACCTCCTACTTCTCTGCCATCTTGTCTCTACCCGATAAGAAAGACAGAATCCTCAAGCAGACTCTGCCCT
>NW_019155168.1:0-7126 GCF_002288905.1 Enhydra lutris kenyoni | reverse complement strand
TTTTTTTTTTTTTCTGGGCAGTAATGAGGCAGCCTCCTTAGAAACATGCATGAAAGTCAGACCCAGTTAGTAGAAAAGATTTAACATTCCAGACACTATCAAAGATAAGACTCTCTTGTTACTTAACAGGCTTCATGGATTTTCCTGCAAGTCATTTCCCCCAACTATGGTTTCTATGTTCTCTTCATTTACATTAGAAGTTTGAGGAACAGGAGAGACATAAAGCTACACACTCTTTACAACATTTATTGCCTGATTAGACTGAGACTCTTAAATCGTGATACTGTTTACTTCTACAGCTAGATCCATTGTTCTTCAATTCCCCCAGGTTCTAAACTCAACTAAGGCATTTAAAATGGCTACCATATGTACACATACTGGAGTTATTTCTTGGGTATCAAATTCTTTTTTTTTTTTTTAATTTTTATTTTTTTTTTGGGGTATCAAATTCTTTAGAAACTCCATATCTATAGCTAACAACAACAATAATAATACTGAAAAAGCTATAAAACCTGATAAAAATTGAGTAACTGTTAGAGAAATGTTGTTTTTCTCTGGAAGAGTAAATATTTAAAAAGACTAACTCTATACTTCAAAGGATTTTTTAATTTTTATTAAATATTGTCCACTTAATTCTACTCCCCCTCTCATTCAGTATACTGCCAAAAGTTGTCCAAATGAAAGATGACCCAGGCAATTCATGGCCACAGAGTTTTCTAGTGGTTTGTGAAGGACAGAGGAGTCAAGCTCAAGGCTCAGCTGTGTGACAGTGCACATGGAATGCAAAGACCTCTTTTTTGACTTCATAGCATCTTTTCTTATTAGCCAACTACTAAAAAGAGAGGCGATTTTAGAAGGTGAAAGGTGAAAGAGGGTGTAGTCATCACCTGAGTAACTAATAGAGGTAAAAGTGAGGGGCTTTGCAAGCCCATCACATTAGGAGACTTCCTGAAAGACCTCATATTGAGATACCAGGCTTCCTAAGATCTTCTATCCTGCTCCCTTGTCCTGTTCTGACTAAAATCAGTAGGGTTCATCCAAGCCCTCTGAGGATAGAATCCGACCTCTATGTTCTAAAAATCAGAAAAACTACACAGGACCAAATTTTGTCTTTCTATTCTTAAGAGTATTTCCTCCCCACCAATCGTGTGCCCATTTCCTTATCTTTTTCTCTCCTCCCTACGGATATTTACTCTCAGGAAGGCTAACTTGAGCTGAGCCATTAACAAATGAACAAGATTTATTATGTGTGACTACCTAGGGCAAGACAATGACCGATGTACATATAAGACAGGCAAGATGCTCTATTCAATTTAAGGGAAGGCTTCTGAGAACAGAGCAGGTCGACAGGTTTGTATCTTTTGTTCCTTGCCTGGTGCTTGGCTATTTCTCTCAGAATTTTTCAAGAAAATAGAAAACACTGTAGGCATTCTGAGTAGCAATGAATTTAATACAGGGAATTAGAAGGTTGCCCAATGAGTAGGATGGCTGGTGAGTTAAGGTCAGGGAGATCTCTGCTGGATTTGAGCAAGTCTAGAAGTACCAGAAATGCAGGTAAGCTGCCACCAAAGATCTCAGTTGCTCGTGACACAAAAATGGATGATCATCAGGAGAATGTTCGTAAAACCCAGTGTCCCTGTGCCATCTGCCAGAGCCTACTTTCCCATTGCTACTGCCATAGTGATGCCTTCTCTTTCTCTCCTGCCTTCTAAATCTCACAGAAATGCTCTCGGTAGGAAAATTTAATCAGAATAAATCAGCTGGGTTTGTTACTCAGAGACAAGAGACAGTGTTTGTCATACAGGGAGAGTTAGAGTGACTTAAAACATATTTGATAAATTAATAAATGAATAATTGAAGAGAAGAGAAGAATGGAGGGAGGGAAGAAGGGAGTGATGCAGGGATATTTTCTCACAGAATAGGCTGCTACTCTCCAGAGATTGATATAACAGAGCCCAATGTCAGGCAAAGACTGGAAAAGCCCTTTTGCACCCTCTGGTTTGTGGGTCTCAAGCTTGAATTGATTACACTTTACCAGGCCAGAGCTCCCTTTTCTTTAGTTTAGGGAATTGGATTTCTAATTTTAGGATATTAAACATTTTCTGACATATGGTGAAAAGTTTGAGAAGGCAGTATGGAGTCCTTCCAGAATCCCTAAACTTTCCATGAGGCCTATCACCTAATTCCACCTACTAATAAAGAATGCTTATGTAACAAAGCAGGGCACAAATCTGTGGGAGTACACACACATACATACATACTCCTCTCCATTTATACTGTGTTCAGAGATTAGTCCTAATTTAGAAAGCTTTATAAGAAATGGTCATCTCACATTAGACACAATTTTACCTTTGTTAGACATAATTATCCACCATGGCTAATAAACATCTATGGATATGTAATAATGGGAAGAATAGGCCATCAGGGCTAGACACGCATTTTTCAAATATCAATTATTACAATGGTTTCCTGAGTGACAATATATGTCTTTCCACCTCTTAGACTCTCAGTTTCTTAATTTGAAAATTGAGGGGTTTGAAATGTATAATCTCTGAACTGCTTCAAGGTCTCAAGAGCTATGGTATTATAATTTGTCACCTGTATGAAAAACGTGACTTAGTCATTACTGACACTGTGACCTCACCTGAATGCTGTTTGCATGACCTCCTAATTCTTTCTTGACCATTCATTCTACTGTGTTGGGATTTATGATTGGATTATAACCCAAGGTTGCTAAAGCTGCTTCAGTTCCTAGACAATATTCTTGGCCTCTAAAGTGTCCTTGAAAGAAAAAAAAAAAAAAGTATTGCTTTGTCACTGAAGAAACCTTATTGGAAGATCACAAATTTCTATCTTCACCCATCTTATCACTGGGCTTGAGGTGACATTAGGTAATACCAGAATGGCCTTAATTTGATGTTTGGCCAGAGATCAACAGTATAAATATACTGCCTTGGCTCAGGGCTTTGTCCTGTCAATAAGTACCCTAAGGAAAATATATATACAAAGAAAGCTAAAGCAAAGCAACAATTCATTATTTGGGGACTCTGACCCCAAACACCATTAAGTTGGACCATGTGGAAGCCTCCTTTTACTTAAGGCTTCTTTTAATTAAATAGGCCCAACTATCATATGATCTCCCGGATATAAGTGGAGATGCAACATGGGGGCTTAAGGGGGTAGGAGAAGAATAAATGAAACAAGATGGGATTGGGAGGGAGACAAACCATAAGTGACTCTTAATCTCACAAAACAAACTGAGGGTTGCTGGTGGGAGGGGGGTTGGGAGAGGGGTGGAGTTATGGACATTGGGGAGGGTATGTGCTATGTGAGTGCTGTGAAGTGTGTAAACCTTCACAGATTCACAGACCTGTACTGCTGGGGATAAAAATACATTATATGTTTATTAAAAATAATAATAATAATAATAATTTAAAAAATTTAAAAAAAATAGGCCCGAGTACTCTTGAAACAAAGCACTCCTAGAGAACTGCTACATTTATTTCATTTCTAAGGCATAAACCCTAGTCTCACGTCACACCACTACACCAAAAGGCTGATCCAAAGTTCACCTGCCAGATTCTGAGAAACTAGAACTAGAGAGAGAAAAAAGAGGAAGAGAAAGTTTGCTCCCAATGCATGGGGTCAAGTTGACCCTAGGCTGTAACGGGGCAGTAGTTCTAGTGTTGGGAGCCACATGGGAGGAGGAAGAAGAGCAGAAGATGTCTGAGACTGCTTCCCCTGGGCCTCTGGGAAGGAAAGGAGAGACACCCTGCCCAAATGTGCTCAATTTCTAATCATTTTGAATTCCAGCCATAGAAAACTGTGGCTCAAGACTGGCTACATATTTTGTAGGACCCAGTGCAAAAGGAAAATGTAGGGCCCCAGCCAGAGGTAGAAAAGTCAATATCTACCTCCCACAGGCCCACTGCCCCAACCCATGGCATATGGGCAACCCACAAGGGCCTGCCATCTCCAAACAGGACAAGATAAATACCTGACTCCCTAGGTGGAGAGCACTATGGAGAAGGGAGGCTAGGCAAGGCCTGGGCAGTCTGAGCGCAGGGAGCAGGCAGCAGACAACCCACTGTAGGGGGGCACAAGGAAGCTTGAGGAGACACTGGATTTTTGCCAATGCTCCAAGCCCTGAGCACATGCTCTGCTGTCCCACTAGATTTCACTTACACCACATAAATTCAAAGATAAAATTATTAAGAATTTTAAGACAGTGATGGCAAAGCATTAAACCCCAGGTGCAGGGCTCTTATGGGCAAGGGACATAGTGTGGCTGCAGTGATTGCCTACCCATGAAGCTGACCTTATTGAAGCCCATCAAACTTCCCTGGTAGGTTAATGCTCCTTCTCTCCCAAGAGCTATAATGCCTAGCAGGGCAGGGAGGAATGGATGTTTGTGGAAAGTATAATGCTCTCTGTAGGCTATGAATAGGATAGGCTGCAGAGCTTGGAACAGGAAAATTCCACCAGCCAGAATTCTTACCTGTTCTCCCATTATAAGGTTCTGAGCAACTAAGGACTCCTGCAAAGCCCTGCCTTGATTCTGGTTGGCAAAACCCACCTAACCAGGGAGGTTCTGCAGTGCAAAAAAGAAGCATGGACTTTGGAGCCAGGGAGACCTGGATTCAAATTTGACTCTGGTTCAACTGGGCATAGACCATTTGACCTCCTGGAGACTTCACTTCCTCAAATGTTAAATGCAGATGCTAAGACCTCTCTTAGAGCTTACATAATAAAGTGCTTGCCACAGAGTCCAGCAGTGTGTTATCTGTTTTGGGTGGTAGCAACCTCTATCAGCAGGGATTTTACATAAGCGCTTTCTGCATCATTTCCCACAGCTGATGCCTCCTGTCAAGAATCTAATCTCATCCCAAAATGGCTCTCCGGGGCTTTTAGCAGCTACATCATCAGCCAGACCCAGCCATTCCCAGCACCCCTCTTGCCTGGGACTTCTGGAGTGCCCTGGTGCTTTCTGCTTTCCTGAAGAGCTCCAGACAGATGGAAAACTCAAGGTTTTGTTGTTGTTGTTGTTGTTGTTGTTGTTGTTTATTTTGTTTTGTTTTGGTATCACCCTCTGGTTCTTGCTGAGCCCTGGAAGAACAGTGACTGTTGAGAAGGTCTCAGAGTGGCATTAAGAGAGAAAGAAGTGTCTGTCTCATGTTGATGCCACACCTCTGTTTTTGTAGTCAGGGTTGGTCTTTTAAATCTCCTGACCCCTGAGTTTCATAGCTGAGATTAACTTCTGATCTCCATCAGGCTCTTCTCCTAGAGTATGGATGCCAATTGTGCCCTTCTGACAGTGTCTGAACTCTGTATTTTAAAAGATTGGGGATTGGCAAAAGTCCCAAATCTCTCTTTGCATAAAGCTCTAAAGAACTCAGGAATGCCTATGCAAGTAGGACTTCCAGAACAATCTCTGTATTCTGTTCTTT
The DNA here is from genome assembly GCF_002288905.1 of Enhydra lutris kenyoni. Classification (NCBI taxonomy): domain Eukaryota; kingdom Metazoa; phylum Chordata; class Mammalia; order Carnivora; family Mustelidae; genus Enhydra; species Enhydra lutris. The sequence continues at coordinate 1,679 of NW_019155168.1, read as the reverse complement.
CCCAAAATAGATTTGCAAACTCAGTTTTAATAATGCCCCTGGATTATATTCCTGTGTGCCTATATACATATTTTTTCTCTGCCTACCTCATTTTCACAGCCAGATTTCAAACCCCTGGAGGACTTTTTGGATAGTCAGCCTTCAATGGATGCCCTTGCTTTGATAGGAGCTCAGTGAGTCCTTGCTGATCCAGTTTACACCGGTCAAGGCTCTGCAGTGCTCCTAATCTAAAAGGCAGGTTGTCATCTTACAGTCACATTCTTTGTGTTTTTAAAGAGGACCTGCCATTATGGATTCACTATTGGGCATTTTGGACCTGGGCCTTTTATATCAGAGCATAACCACCATTGAAGTGCATAGAAATCATCTGAGGATCCTGTTAAAATGTAGATTCTGACCCAGTAATTCTAGGGTGGGGCCTGGGATTCTGCTTTTTTAATAAGCTTCCTGGGTGATACCCATACTGTTAGTCTGAGGACTACAAGAACTTTGACAATGCTCATTTTCTAGAAGGAAAAATAGAAGCACTAAGAGGTGTGGAACACTAGGGAGAGGACTTACTTGGAACTCTTAGGCGCTCATTGTACTTGCTGAGCTGCAGGGTCCTTTAGATGAGGTTTCTGGCCCCTTTCTCTCCTCACTTTTTTTTTTTCTTTTCAGTGTAACAGTATTCATTGTTTTTGCACCACACCCAGTGCTCCATGCAATCCGTGCTCTCTCTAGTACCCACCACCTGGTTCCCCCAACCTCCCACCCTCTCCCCTTCAAAACCCTCAGATTGTTTTTCAGATACACTATGGAGTATTATGCCTCCATCAGAAAGGATGAATACCCAACTTTTGTAGCAACATGGACGGGACTGGAAGAGAATATGCTGAGTGAAATAAGTCAAGCAGAGAAAGTCAATTATCATATGGTTTCACTTATTTGTGGAGCATAACAAATAGCACGGAGGACAAGGGGAGATGGAGAGGAGAAGGGAGTTGAGGGAAATTGGAAGGGGAGGTGAACCTTTCTCTCCTCACTTATTAACTCAGACTCTGTTTTCTTTGGCTCTCCAGACCCTACTTGGAGATTCAAGGCCAAAAAAGTTGACATTTTCATGACAGTCCCACTGGAGCCCCACCAGAGTTCAGAGTGAGGTTAAATTTGCTCTGGCTAGGTTGCTGACAATCACTTTGGGTGCCCAAACTCCCAGACATAAAGATGGAAATATAAGATTTCCCCAAGGAAGCACTTTTATTTAGCCCATGAATAAGAGCATGCAGTTTGTTGTGTCTAATTTCAACTCTACTCTCTCCATGTGGCATGCCTAGAAGGCAGCGGTGCTCATGGCTGGGTGATATCAGAAATGTGGCAGGAGTTAGAAAAAATTGGAACCTGTGTTAAAGCAGAGAGCTATTTATAGCAGCATAAATGGTAAATGGCTACACTGAGCCTGTGCTTCTTTTGCTATTATCTAGGATTTTTAAATTATGAGGTGATTTGTTTAAGAAGGAAACATAGTCAAGAGTCTCTCTCTCTCTCTCTCAACTCCTTCAGCACCCCCACTTAAAAAAAAATACACTTATTTACAAAATGATAGTTTGCAAAGGAGGATCAGGAAAGGACACATCTACCTGGTTTTAAAGTTTCATTCTAATGTTCACTGCAGAGAAACAATATAGATAGTAATAATG
>NW_019155167.1:5172-7148 GCF_002288905.1 Enhydra lutris kenyoni | reverse complement strand
TGTCTGACTGACACACCTTCAGCACCTACCTGCAGGAAGAAACGCACGTCAATGGACCTGAGTCTGAAGATTGAACCTGACATGCCCCTAGAACGTCATCCAATACCTAGCTTAGTTTTTCAGGCCTCTGTCCCTCAGGCCTGTTCTGGAAAACCAACTTATGGCCCAACCTGTGGTCCCTAGCCATACAATAGAATCCCTCTGGTCTCGAGAAGGAAATCTTGCTCTTGAGAACGGGGAACAACCCTCAGCCTAGGAGATTCCTGCATGGCCCAGAGCCACAGCCACAATCTAAGGTCTCCCTGGACACCAAGCAGCATTGGGACCCGTCAGACTGAGAACCTCTGTCAACTCAGATCCCTGGGAACTTCGAACCAGAGGCAGCGGATTAAAGCTGCCCTGTTCCTTGACTGCTGTGGTAACGCGAGGTGGGGTTTACAGGCATCCATTCGGAGAGCTCTGCTATCGAATCTTTCCATGTGGGAGACCTCTAAGCTGACTTCCCTGTCCCGAAAAGGACACCTTGTGGTTTGGAGCAGCTCACAAGCCCTAGCATGGATAAGCCTCCAAGGCTTCTTGAGGCCACCCGAGTATTCGTTGACCATCATGGATACAAATTCCAGTGTGAGCAGACATCTCACCCTCGCCCATCCTCAGGGGCTGGAGATCTTGAAAAAGCTGCTGCACTTTAGAACTGTCATGTCCTTGGCACTGAACATATCCATAGCTTGTGTTTTCAGATTTCGATCCTCACAAGCTTGGCCAGCAGGCCCTCCACCTTGGGAATTCTGGAGTCACAAAGCTGCCTTCTACCTGGCCCACAGAAAGAAGAAATGTCCTACAGGTCTGCCCAAAACCCCAAATGAGCGTCCAACAACACGGCCCCAGGGCACCCTGATATCATAGGTCGCCCTGTGAACTAATGCTCTGTGTAACACAGACCGAGACCCAATCTCGGGTCGGCCAGCCAGATAGCGGGACCCATATCCTGCTGGTGGGAACTGCCTTGGCCCGAGCCCGTTATTTCCATCCAACCTGGGTATGCAGGTATCTGACCGCAGAAGGTAGTGCAAAACCCTGCCCTTGTGTGTACCTGAAGCACAACAGAGTCCTCCTCCTTCCCCATGGCAGGAAAGTGGATGTTGATATGGTGGTACTACTTTCAGAGTGGGAGCCACCTGCATGGCCCATGAGACCACGCCCACTCAGAAGGGGACACTGGGAACAAACAGGATTTGTGACTCTTAGCCTGAGACCCCTTTCAAGCACAGCCTGTCGAGGCTGGACTAGGATCCCACAGAGAGAACCTATTGTGCCCCGAATCCCAAATCCTAACCTTTGGTGGGGTTGTCCAGGCCACGTGACCCACAACCCGTCTCCGGAATCCCTGTTTGGGCAGGAACCCTGAGATGGACAAGAGCACTCTTCCTTTCCCTGAGAACAACACCAAACTCTTGGGAGCCTGGCAGAAACCCCAGAAAGGGAGAATATCCCATGGACCCATGTGCTCACCCGTCAATTCCGAGACCATCCTAGGTGTACAGTCCAGAGAGAAAAGCCTCTGCTACTGCCTCCCAGGCACGCGAATTTCAAATCCTGAGGAGCTGCTTTCAGGGTCTGCACATCGGGCCTGCCATAACTTCGCCCCTATCCTTCCCCGAGTTGCTGTCTGAAGACTTCGTTCCCAAAGCCTTGACCACATGCCCTCCAGGATGGGACCCCTAGAACCAAACCGCATCATTGGGCCTGCTCTTCTGAGGAAACTCTGCCCGTTTCAGTTGCCCAAACCATTCAGTGGGAGAAACCTGCAAGACACCTGAACCCACCCGAATTTCATAGGCCGCTCTGGAAAAAAGGCACAGTATGAGACACCGTCAGCACCTCCCTCCAGGAAGACACGCACGTCAATGGGCTTGAGTCCGATTATTCAACCTGACATGCCCCCAGGACCTCATCCAAAACCTAGCTTAGGTTTT
>NW_019155167.1:1390-5072 GCF_002288905.1 Enhydra lutris kenyoni | reverse complement strand
CACAAGCTCCAGCTTGGATAAGCCTCCAAGGCTTCTTGAGGCCACCCGAGCATTCGTTGGCCATCATGGATACAAATTCCTGTGTGAGCAGAGATCTCACCCTCGCCCATCCTCAGGTGCTGGAGATCTTGAAACAGCTGCTGCCCATTGGAACTGTCATGCCCTCGGCACTGAAAATAACCATAGCTTGTGTTTTCAGATTTCGATCCTCAAAAGCTTTGCCAACAGGCCCTCCACCTTGGGAATTCTGGAGTCACAAAGCTGCCTTCTACCTGGCCAACAGAATGAAGAAATGTCCTACAGGTCTGCCCAAAACCCCCAATGAGCGTCAAACCAAACGGCCCTCAAGGGCACCCTGATATCATAGGTCGCCCTTTGAACTAATGCCCTGTGTAACACAACCCGAGACCCAATCACCTGTGGCCTGCGAGATAGCGGGACCCATATCCTGCAGGTGGGAACTGCCTTGGCCCGAGCCCGTTATTTCCATCCAACCTGGGTATGCAGGTATCTGACCCCAGAAGGTAGTGCAAAACCCTGCCCTTGTGTGACCTGAAGCACAACAGAGTACTCCTCCTTCCCCACGGCAGGAAAGTGGATGTTGATATGGGTGTACTACTTTCAGAGTGGGAGCTGCCTGCATGGCTCATGAGACCACGCCCACTCAGGAGGGGCAACTGGGCACAAACAGGCATTGTGACTCTTTGCCTGAGACTCCTTTCAAGAACAGCCAGTCGGGGCTGGACCAGGATCCCACAGAGAGAACCTATTGTGCCCCTAGACCCTAATCCGAACCCTTGCTGGGGTTGCCCAGGCCACGTGACCCACAACCCGTCTCTGGAATCCCTGTTTGGGCAGGACCCCTGAGATGGAAAGAGCACTCTTCCCTTCCCCCAGAAAAACACCAAACTCTTGGGAGCCTGGCAGAATCCCCAGGAAGGGAGAATATCCCATGGACCAATGGGCTCACCCGTCCATTCTGAGACCATCCTAGGTATACAGTCCAGAGACAAAAGCCTCTGCTACTGCCTCCCAGGCACCCGAATTTCAAATCCTGAGGAGCTGCTTTCTGGGTCTGCTCATCGGCCTGCCATAACCTCGCCCCTAATTCTTCCCCGAGTTGTTGTCTGTAGACGTCGTTCCCAAAGCCTTGAACACATGCCCTCCAGGGTGGGACTCCAGAACCACAACGCATCACTAGGCCTGCCCTCCCGAGAAAACTATGCCCGTCTCAGTTGCCAAAACCATCCAGAATGGGAGGCACCTGCAAGGCACCTGAACCCACCCCAATTTCATAGGCCGCTCTGGAAAAAAGGCACAGAATGAGACACCGTCAGCACCTACCTGCAGGAAGACACGCACGTCAATGGGCCTGAGTCCGAGGATTCAACCTGACATGCCCCTAGGACTTCATCCAAAACCTACCTTAGGTTTTCAGGCCTCGGTCCCTCCGGCCTGTTCTGGAAAACCAACATATGGCCCAACGTGTGGTCCCTGAGCCATACAGTAGAATGCCTCTGGTCCCGAGAAGGAAAACTTGCTCTTGGGAACGGGGTCCAACCCACAGGCTAGTATGTTTCTGCATGGCCCCAGAGCTACCACCACATTCTAAGGTCTCCCTGGACACCAAGCAGCATTGTGACCCGTCAGACTGAGAACTTCCGTCAACTCAGATCCCTTGGAACTGCGAAGCAGAGCCACTGGATCAAAGCTGCCCTATTCCTAGGTTTCAGGGGTATCGGAGGTGGAGTTTCCAGGCATCCATTCAGAGAGCTCTGCTATCGAATCTTTCCATATGGGGACCCTGGAGCCCTCTAACTGGACTTCCCCTGTCCCGCTGAAGGACACCTTGCTGTTTGGAGCAGCTCACAAGCTCCAGCTTGGGAAAGCCTCCAGGCTTCTTGAGGCAGCTCGAGCATTCGTGGGCCATCATGGATAGAAATTCCAGCGTGAGCAGACATCTCACACTCGATCGCCTCTGGTGCTTGAGATCTCGAAACAGACGCTGCACATAGGAACTGTTATGGCCTCGGCACTGAACATAATCGTACCTTTGTTTTCAGACTTCCATCCTCACACACCTTGCCAGATGGCCATCCATATTGGGAAATGGGGAAAAACAAAGCTGCCTTCTGCCTACCCACCGGAAGGAAGAAATGCCTTGCGGGTCTGCCCACAATCCCCAGATGAGGGTCTAGCAGCATGGCCCTCAAGGGCATTCTGATATCATAGGCCACCCTGTGAACTGATGCTCTGTCTGACACAGACCGAGCCCCGGCCTCCTGTCAGCCAGCCACATAGCTCGACCCATATCATGCAGGTGGGCTCTGTCTTGGTCAGAGCTCGTCATCTCCTGCGAACCTGGCTATGCAGGTATCTGACCCCAAAAGGTAGCGCAAATCCCTGCCTATGGGGGAACCTGAATCACAGCAGAGTACTCCTCCTTCCTCATGGCAGGAATATGGATGTTGAGATGGTTGTACTACTCTAGAGTGGGAGCCATCTACATGGCCCATGAGACCACGCCCACTCAGGAGGGGCAGCTGGGCACAAGCAGGCCTTGTGACCCTCAGCCTGAGACCCCTTTAAAGCACACCCTATTGGGGGCTGGACCCGGAAGCCAGAGAGCAGGCCTCTCGTGCCTCTTGGCCGAAATCCGAACCCTTGGTTGGGTTGTCCAGGCCACGTGACCCACAACCCCACTCTGGAATCCTTGTTTGGGCGTGACGCCTGACGTGGAAAACAGCACTCTTCCCCTCCCCCAGAAAGACAGCAAACTCTTGGGAGCCGGGTAAAAACCCCAGATAGGAAGAACCTCCCATGGACCCATGTAGCAACCCTATCATTCCGAGGCCATCCTGGATATAGAGTCCAGACAGAAAAGCCTCAGCTACTGTTCCCACGCATCCGAATTTCAAATCCTGAGGAGCTGCTTTCAGGGTCTGCAGATCGGGCTGGCCATATCTTCGCTCCTAAATCTTCCCCGAGTTGCTGTCTGAAGACTTGGTTCCCAAAGCCTTGACCACATGCCCTCCAGGATGGGACCTCCAGGACCAAACAGCATCACTGGGCCTGCTCTCCCGAGGGAACTCTGCACATCTCAGTTGCCCAAACCTTCCAAAATGGGAGAAAGCTTCAAGGCACCTGAACCCACACCAAATTCATAGGCTTCTCTGGATAAAATGCGCAGTCTGACTGACACACCTTCAGCACCTACCTGCAGGATGAATCACACGTCAATGGACTTGAGCCTGAAGATTGAACCTGACATGCCCCTAGAACCTCATCCAATACCTTTCTTCGGTTTTCAGGATTCTGTCCCTCAGTCCTGTTCTGGAAAACCAACATATGGTCCAACGTGTGGCCCCTAGCCATACAAAAGAATCCCTATGGTCTCGAGAAGGAAACCTTGCTCTTGAGAACTTGGGCCAACCCTCAGCCTAGGAGATTCCTGCATGGCCCCAGAGCCAACGCCACATTCTAAGGTCTCCCTGGACACCAAACAGCATTGAGACCCGTCAGACTGTGAACCTCTGTCAACTCAGATCACTTGGAACTTCGAACCAGTGGCAGCGGATCAAAGCTGCCCTGTTCCTTGGCTGCTGTGGTAACGCGAGGTGGGGTTTCCAGGCATCCATTCGACAGCAGAGCTCTCCGAATGGATGCCTGGAAACCCCACCTC
>NW_019155167.1:0-1290 GCF_002288905.1 Enhydra lutris kenyoni | reverse complement strand
GTTCCTTGGCTGCTGTGGTAACGCGAGGTGGGGTTTCCAGGCATCCATTCGGAGAGCTCTGCTGTCGAATCTTTCCATGTGGGAGACCTCTAAGCTGACTTCCCCTGTCCCGCAGAAGGACACCTTGTGGTTTGGAGCAGCTCACAAGCTCCAGCTTGGATAAGCTTCCAAGGCATCTTGAGGTCACCAGAGCATTCGTTGGCCATCATGGATACAAATTCCAGTGTGAGCAGACATCTCACCCTCGCCCGTCCTCAGGGCTGGAGATCTTGAAACAGCTGCTGCACATTTGATCTGTCATGCCCTCGGCACTGAACATAACCATAGCTTGTGTTTTCAGATTTCGATCCTCACAAGCTTTGCCAGAAGGCCCTCCACCTTGGGAATTCTGGAGTCACAAAGCTGCCTTCTACCTGGCGAACAAAAAGAAGAAATGTCCTAAAGGTATGCCCAAAACCCCGAATGAGCGACCAACCACACGGACCTCAAGGGCACCCTGATATCATAGGTCGCCCTAAGAATTAATGCTCTGTTTAACACAGCCCGAGACCCAATCTCCTGTCGTCCAGCCAGAGAGCGGGACCCATATCCTGCTGGTGTGAACTGCCTTGGCCCGAGCCCGTTATTTCCATCAAACCTGGGTATACAGGTATCTGACGCCAATAGGTGTGCAAAACCCTGCCCTTGTGTGTACCTGAAGCACAACAGAGTATTCCTCCTTTCCCATGGCAGGAAAGTTGATGTTGATATGGTTGTACTACTTTCCGATTGGGAGGCACCTGCATGGCCCATGAGACCACGCCCACTCAGGAGGGGCAACTGGGCACAAAAAGGCATTGTGACTCTTAGCCTGAGACCCCTTTCAAGCACAGCCTGTCGGGGCTGGACCAGGATCCCACAGAGAGAACCTATTGTGCCCCTAGACCCAAATCCTAACCCTTGGTTGGGTTGTCCAGCCACGTGACCCACAACCCGTCTCTGGAATCCCTGTTTGGGCAGGACCTCTGAGATGCAAAAGAGCACTCTTCCCTTCCCCCAGAAAACACCAAACTCTTGGGAGCCTGGCAGAATCCCCAGGAAGGGAGAATATCACATGGACCCATGTGCTCACCCGTCCATTCCGAGACCATCCTAGGTATACAGTCCAGAGACAAAAGCCTCTGCTACTGCCTCCCTGGCACACGAATTTCAAATCCTGAGGAGCTGCTTTCAGGGTCTGCACATCGGGCCTGCCATAACCTCGCCCCTAATTCTTCCCAGAGTTGCTGTCTGGAGACTTCGTTCCCAAAG
>NW_019155166.1:0-7149 GCF_002288905.1 Enhydra lutris kenyoni | reverse complement strand
ACGATCGAGTGTGAGATGTCTTCTCACGCTGGTATTTGTATCCATGAAGGCCCACAAATGCTCGAGCGGCCTCAAGAAGCCTTGGCGGCTTTCCGAAGCTGGAGCTTGTGAGCTGCTCCAAACAGCAAGGTGTCCTTAAGCGGGACAGGGGAAGTCCAGTTAGAGGGCTCCAAGTTCAACATATGGAAATATTCGATAGCAGAGCTCTCCGAATGGATGCCTCGAAACTCCACCTCTGTTACCACTGAAGCCTAGGAACAGGGCAGCTTTGATCCACTAGCTCTGCTTCGCAGTTCCAAGGGATCTGAGTTGACGGAGGTTCTCAGTCTGACGGGTCACAATGCTGCTTGGTGTCCAGGGAGACCTCACAATGTGGCGGTAGCTCTGGGGCCATGCAGGAACCTCCTAGCCTGTGGGTGGGACCCCGTTCCCAAGAGCAAAATTTCCTTCTCGGGACCAGAGGGGTTATACTGTATGGTTCAGGGATCCAACGTTGAGCCATATGTTGGTTTTCCAGAACAGGCCGGAGGGATAGAGACCTGAAAACCTAAGCTAGGTTTTGACTGAGATCCTAGGGGCATGTCAGTATGAATCTTCGGACTCAGGCCCATTTACGTGCGTGTCTTCCTGGAGGTAGGTGCTGACGGTGTCTCATACTGCGCCTTTTTTCCAGAGCGGCCTATGAAATTGGGGTGGGTTCAGGTGCCTTGCAGGTTTCTCCCATTCTGGATGGTTTGGGCAATTGAGACGGACAGAGTTTTCTCAGGAGTGCAGGCCCAGGGATGCGGTATGGTTCTGGGGGTCCCATCCTGGAGGGCATGTGGTCAAGGCTTTGGGAAGAAGTCTTCAGACAGCAACTCGGGGAAGAAATAGGGGCGAGGTTATGGCAGGCCCGAAGTGCAGACCCTGAAAGCAGCTCCTCAGGATTTGAAATTTGAATACTGGGAGGCAGTAGCAGAGGTTTTTCAGTCTGGACTCTATATCTAGGATGGCCTCGGAATGATAGGGTTGCTACATGTGTGCATGAGAGGTTCTTCCTATCTGGGGTTTTTCCCCGGCTCCCAAGAGTTTGCTATCTTTCTGGGGGAAGGGAAGAGTGCTGTTTTCCACGTCAGGTGTCCCGCCCAAACAAGGATTTCAGAGTGTGGTTGTGGGTCACGTGGTCTGGACAACCCCACCAAGGGTTCAGATTTGGGCCAAGAGGCACGAGAGGCCAGCTCTCTGGCTTCCTGGTCCAGCCCCCAAAGGGTGTGCTTTAAAGGGGTGTCAGGATAAGGTTCCTAATGCCTGCTTGTGCCCAGCTGCCCCTCCTGAGTGGGCGTGGTTTCATAGGCCATGTAGCTGGCTCCCACTCTAGAGTAGTACAATCATCTCAACATCCACATTCCTGCCATGAGGAAGGAGGAGTACTCTGCTGTGATTCAGGTTCCCCCATAGGCAGGGATTTGCGCTACCTTCTGGGGTCCGGTACCTGAATACCCAGGTTCGCAGGAGATGACGGGCTCTAACCAAGACAGAGCCCACCTGCTGGATATGGGTCGCGCTATGTGGCTAGCTGACAGGAGGCCGGTGCTCGGGCTGTGTCAGACAGAGCATCAGTTCACAGGGCGTCCTACGATATCAGGTTGCCCTTGAGGGCCATGCTGCTGGACCCTCGTCAGGGGATTCTGGGCAGACCCGTAGGGCATTTCTTCCTTCCAGTGGGCAGGCAGAAGGCAGCTTTGTTTTTCCAGAATTCCAAATATGGATGGCCTGCTGGCAAGGTGAGTGAGGATGGAAGTCTGAAAACAAAGCTATGGTTATGTTCTGTGCCGAGGCCATAACAGTTCCAATGTGCAGCGTCTTTTTCGAGATCTCAAGCACCTGAGGACGTTCGAGTGTGAGATGTCTTCTCACGCTGGAAATTGTATCCATGATTGCTAACGAATGCTCGTGTGGCCTCAAGAAGCCTTGGCGGCTTTCCAAACCTGGAGCTTGTGAGCTGCTCCAAACAGCAAGGTGTCCTTCAGCGGGACAGGGGAAGTCCAGTTAGAGGGCTCCCAGGTCCCCATACAGAAAGATTCGATAGCATAGCTCTCCGAAAGGATGCCTGGAAACTCCACGTCCGTTACCACTGAAGCCTAGGAACAAGGCAGCTTTGATCCAGTGGCTCTGCTTCGCAGTTCCAAAGGATCTGAGTTGACGGAGGTTCTCAATCTGAAGGGTCACCATGCTGCTTGGTGTCCAGGGAGACCATAGAATGTGGCGGTAGATCTGGGGTCATGCAGGAACCTCCAAGCCTGTGGGTGGGACTCCGTTCCCGAGAGCAAAGTTTCCTTCTCGGGACCAGAGGGGTTCTACTGTATGGCACAGGGACCACACGTTGGGCCATATGTTGGTTTTCCAGAACAGGCCGGAGGGACAGAGGCCTGAAAACCTAAGCTAGGTTTTGGATGAGGTCCTAGGGGCATGTCAGGTTGAATCTTCGGACTCAGGCCCATTGACGTGCATGTCTTCCTGGAGGTAGGTGCTGAAGGTGTGTCAGTCACACTGGGCATGTTTTCCAGAGCAGCCTATGAAATTGGGGTGGGTTCAGGTGCCTTGCAGGTTTCTCCCATTCTGGATGGTTTGGGCAATTGAGACGAGCAGAGTTTCCTCGGGAGAGCAGGCCCAGTGATGCGGTGTGGTTCTGGGGTCCCATCCTGGAGGGCATGTGGTCAAGGCTTTGGGAACGAAGTCTTCAGACAGCAACTCGGGGAAGAATTAGGGGCGAGGTTATGGCAGGCCCGATGTGTAGACCCTGAAAGCAGCTCCTCAGGATTTGAAATTCGCGTGCCTGGGAGGCAGTAGCAGAGGCTTTTCTCTCTGGACTCTATACCTAGGATGGTCGCGGAATGGACGGGGGAGCACATGGTTCCATTTGATATTCTCCATTTCTGGGGATTCTGCCAGGCTCCCAAGAGTTTGGTGTTTTCCTGTGGGAAGGGAAGAGTGCTCTTTTCCATCTCAGGGGTCCTGCCCAAACAGGGATTCCAGAGACGGGTTGTGGGTCACGTGGCCTGGATAACCCCACCAAGGGGTAGGATTTGGGTTAGGGGCACAATAGGTTCTCTCTGTGGGATCCTGGTCCAGACCCAACAGGCTGTACTTGAAAGGGGTCTCAGGCTAAGTGTCACAATGCCTGTTTGTGCCCAGTTGCCCCTCCTGGGTGGGCGTAGTCTCATGGGTCATGCAGGTGGCTCCCACTCTGAAAGTAGTACAACCATATCCACATTCACTTTCCTGCCATGGGAAGGAGGAGTACTCTGTTTTGCTTCATGTACACACAAGGGCACGGTTTTGAACTACCTTCTGGGGTCAGATACCTTCATACCCAGGATGGATGGAAATAACGGGCTCGGGCCAAGGCAGTTCCCACCTGCAGGATATGGGTCCCGCTATCTGGCTGGCTGACAGGAGATTGGGTCTCGGGCTGTGTTACACAGAGCTTTAGTTCACAGCGCGTCCAATGATATCAGGGTGCCCTTGAGGCCGTGTGGTTGGACGTTCATATGGGGTTTTGGGCAGACCTGTAGGACATTTCTTCTTTCTGTTGGCCAGGTAGAAGGCAGCTTTGTGACTCCAGAATTCCCAAGGTGGAGGGCCTGCTGGCAAAGCTTGTGAGGATCGAAATCTGAAAACACAAGCTATGGTTATGTTCAGTGCCGAGGGAATGACAGTTCCAATGTGCAGCAGCTGTTTCAAGAAATCCAGCACCAGAGGATGGGCGAGGGTGAGATATCTGCTCACGCTGGAATTTGTATCCATGATGGCCCACGAATGCTCGTGTGGCCTCAAGAAACCTTGGCGACTTTCCGAAGCTAGAGCTTGTGAGCTGCTCCAAACAGCAAGGTGTCCTTCAGCGGGACAAGGGAAGTCCAGTTAGAGGGCTCCAGGGTCCCCATATGGAAAGATTAGATAGCAGAGCTCTCCGAATGAACCTGGAAACTCCACCTCCATTACCACTGAAGCCTAGGAACAGGGCAGCTTTGATCCGCTGCCTCTGGTTCGCAGTTCCAAGGGATCTTTGTTAACAGAGGTTCTCATTCAGAGGTATCACAATGCTGCTTGGTGTCCTGTTGACCTTAGAATGTGGCGGTAGCTCTGGGGCCATGCAGGAACCTCCTAGCCTGTGGGTGGGATCCTGTTCCCAAGAGCAAAGTTTCCTTCTCGGGACCAGAGGGGTTCTACTGTATGGCTCAGGGACCACACGTTGGGCCATACGTTGGTTTTCCAGAACAGGCCGGAGGGACAGAGGCCTGAAAACCTAAGCTAGGTTTTGGAAGAGGTCCTAGGGGCATGTCAGGTTGAATCTTCGGACTCAGGCCCATTGACATGCGTGTCTTCCTGGAGGTAGGTGCTGACGGTGTCTCATACTGCGCCTTTTTCCAGAGCGGCCTATGAAATTGGGGTGGATCCAGGTGCCTTGCAGGTTTCTCCCATTCTGGAAGGTTTGGGCAACTGAGATGTGCAGAGTTCCCTTGGGAGAACAGGCCCAGTGATGCTGTTTTGTTCTGGAGGTACAATCCTGGAGGGCATATGGTCATGGCTTTGGCAACCAAGTCTTCAGACAGCAACTCGGGGAAGAATTAGGAGCGAAGTTATGGCAGGCCCGATGTGCAGAACCTGAAAGCAGCTCCTCAGGATTTGAAATTCGGGCGCCTGGGAGCAGTCGCAGAGGCTTTTCTGTCTGGACTCTATATCTAGGATGGCCTTGGAATGACAGGGTTGCTACATGGGTGATCGGAGGTTCTTCCTTTCTGGGGTTTTTCCCTGGCTCCCAGGAGTTTGCTGTCTTCCTGGGGGAAGGGAAGAGTGCTGTTTTCCACGTCAGGGGTCCCGCCCAAACTGGATTCCAGAGTGGGGTTGTGGGTCACGTGGCCTGGACAACCCCACCAAGGGTTAGGATTAGGGCCAAGAGGCACGAGAGGCCTGCTCTCTGGCTTCCTGGTCCAGCCCCAAACAGGGTGTGCTTTAAAGGGATCTCAGGCTGAGGGTCAAAAGGCCTGCTTGTGCCCAGGTGTCCCTCCTGAGTGGGCGTGGTCTCATGGTCCATGTAGCTGGCTACCACTCTAGAGTAGTACAACCATCTCAACATCCACATTTCTGCCATGAGGAAGGAGGAGTACTCTGCTGTGATTCAGTTTCCCCCAAAGGCAGGCATTTGCGCTACCTTCTGGGGTCAGGTAACTGCATACCCAGATTCGCAGGAGATGACGGGCTCTGACCAAGACAGAGCCCACCTGCAGGATATGGGTCGCGCTATGTGGCTGGCTGACAGGAGGCCGGGGCTCGGACTGTGTCAGATAGAGCATCAGTTCACAGGGCGGACTATGATATCAGGGTGCCCTTGAGGGCTATGCTGCTGGACCCTCATCTGGGGATTCAGGGCAGACCCGTAGGGCATTTCTTCCTTTCGGTGGGCAGGCAGAAGGCAGCTTTGTTTTTCCAGAATTCCCAATATGGAAGGCCTGCTTGCAAGGTGTGTGAGGATGGAAGTCTGAAAACAAAGCTATGTTTATGTTCAAAGCCGAGTCCATAACAGTTCCAATGTGCAGCGTCTGTTTCGAGATCTCAAAACCTGAGGACGTTCGAGTGTGAGATGTCTGCTCTCGCTGGAATTTGTATCCATGATGGCCAACGAATGCTGGTGTGGCCTCAAGAAGCCTTGGCGGCTTTCCGAAGCAGGAGCTTGTGAGCTGCTCCAAACTGCAAGGTGTCCTTCAGCTGGACAGGGGAAGTCCAGTTAGAGGGCTCCAGGGTCCCCATATGGAAAGATTCGATAGCAGAGCTCTCCGAATGGATGCCTGGAAACTCCACCTTCGTTACCCCTAAAGCCTAGGAACAGGGCAGCTTTGATCCAGTTGCTCTGCTTCGCAGTTCGAAAAGATATGAGTTGACGGAGGTTCTCAGTCTGACGGGTCACAATGCTGCTTGGTGTCCAGGGAGACCTTAGAATGTGGCGGTAGCTCTGGGGCCATGCAGGAACCTCCTAGACTGTGGGTGGGACCACGTTCCCAAGAGCAAAGTTTCCTTCTCGGGACCGGAGGGGTTGTACTGTATGGCTCAGGGACCACTCGTTGGGCCATTCGTTGGTTTTTCAGAACAGGCCGGAGGGACAGAGGCCTGAAAACCTAAGCTAGGTATTGGATGACGTCCTAGGGGCATGTCAGGTTGAATCTTCGGACTCAGGCCCATTGACGTGCGTGTCTTCCTGGAGGTAGGTGCTGACGGTGCCTCATACTGCGCCATTTTTCCAGAGCGGCCTCCTAAATTGGTGTGGGTTCAGGTGCCTTGCAGGTGTCTCCCATTCTGGATGGTTTGGGCAACTGAGACGGGCAGAGTTTCCCCGGGAGAGCAGGCCCAGTGATGCGGTTTGGTTCTGGGGGTCCCATCCTGGAGGGCATGTGGTCAAGGCTTTGGGAACTAAGTCTTCAGACAGCAACTAGGTGAATAGTTAGGGGCGAGGTTATGGCAGGCCCGATGTGCAGACCCTGAAAGCAGCTCCTAAGGATTTGAAATTCGGGTGCCTGGGAGGCAGTAGCAGAGGCTTTTCTCTCTGGAATGTATACCTGGGGTGGTCTCGGAATGGACTTGTGAGCACATGGGTCCATGGGATATTCTCCCTTTCTGGGGATTCTGCCAGGCTCCCAAGAGTTTGGTCTTTTTCTGGGTGAAGGGACGAGTGCTCTTTTCCATCTCAGGGGTCCTGCCCAAACAGGGATTCTAGAGACGGGTTGTGGGTCACGTGGCCTGGACAACCCCACCAAGGGTTAGGAATTGGGTCTAGGTGCACAATAGGGTCTCAGGCTGAAGGTCCCAATGCCTGCTTGGGCCCAGCTGCCCCTCCTGAGTGGGAGTGGTCTCATGTGCCATGTAGCTGGCTCCCACTCTAGTAAGTACAACCATCTCAACATCCACATTCCTACCATGAGGAAGGAGGAGTACTCTGCTGTGATTCAGGTTCCCCCATAGGCAGGGATTTGCGCTACCTTCTGGGGTCAGATTCCTGCATACCCAGGTTCACAGGAGATGACGGGCTCTGACCAAGACAGAGTCCTCCTGCAGGATATGGGTCGCGCTCTGTGGCTGGCTGACAGGAGGCCGGGGCTCAGGCTGTGTCAGACAGAG
>NW_019155165.1:5618-7162 GCF_002288905.1 Enhydra lutris kenyoni | reverse complement strand
TATCTGGGCACTGGGAGAATATAAAAGAAGAGTAAGATCTAGCACCTTTCTCTCAACTTGCTTGTAAAACAACTTTCTTCCTGGAATAGCAAAGATAGGACAGCCACAAAAAGCTATTAATACCCAGCAGTCGGTGGTGATTGTAAAAAAGGACAGATAGAGTACTATGGGATCACAGAGTCGGGAGCAATCACAGCTGTTGGTGGGATCAGGGAACTCCCGCCTGAGGAGTAATGTTTGAACTAGCTCATGAAAGGCAGGCAGGCTCCAGAGAGGGAGAAGGAGGGATTCCCCAGAAATGAATGCCACAGAGACTAAGACCCAGAGGAAGTGGTGGAGGGGATTTTTGGGATGTTTTGCACTGTAAAGAAAAAGGAAATAAAGGATTTATTGATTGATTGATTGATTGCAGGGGAGGAGCAGAAAAAGAGAGTAACTATTCCCTTCAATGGCTCAGCTCCAGCCATCTCATGAGAACCAAAGGGTTCTCAAACTTTAAGCTCACATTACATGAAAGGCTTGTTAAAGCCTATATTGCTAGGTCCACCCCTGGAGTTCCTTATGTGGAGGGGGCTGTGCAGAGGAGCATGTGTAGCCTGAGAGTCTGCATTTCTGTGACGTTCCCAGGTGATGCTTGTGCTTCTGGTCTGAGAACCCCTGTCCAGAGATATGGCCAACAAGCTCCCATCCCACTTGCTATTTCTTCTGCCTGGAAATTTCTACCCCCAGATAGTCACATGGCTCCTGGCCTCAGTTTATTCTTCTCATTTTTTCTCCTGACACTCTTTATTCCTGGTCTATGCTGTACCTTCATAACCCCTATCATATCTTAACACTATGGTGATTTTTTTTATCCCCCATTAAGATATAAATCCCATGAGGGACAGTTTTGTTGCCTAAAGCAGTGCTGTAATTCCTAGCACCTAAATTTCTGCATTTTTAGACTTTAAAATACCATTGGGCACATGGTAGGCACTCAAATAGTGTGGACTTGCACCAAAGAATAAAATGCCTAGGAATAAGTTTAATTGAGGTGAAAGACCTATACTCTGATAACTGTAAAATACTGAAGAAACCAAAGACAACATGAACAAATGGAAATATAATCCATGCTCATGAATTGGAAAAATACTGTTAAAGTGTCTATATTACCCAAAGCAATCTACAGATTCAGTGCAATCCCTGTCAACATGCCAGCAACATTTTTCACAGAACTTGCATACTAAAGTTTGTAGAACCACAAAAGACCCCAAAAAGCCAATGCAATTTTGAACAAAACTAGAGGTACTACAATCTCAGTTTTCAAGATATGATACAAAACTATAGTGATCAAAACAGTATGACAGTGGCATAAAAACAGACACAAGATCAATGGAACAAAACAGAACACAGAAATAAACCCACACTTACATGGTCAATTAGTCTAGGACAAAGGAGGAAAGCATATGCAATGGGAAAAAGACAATCAAACAGTACTGGAAAAACTGGTCCTCTACATGTAAAAGAATGAAATGGGCCACCTTCTTATACACAGAAATAAACTT
>NW_019155165.1:2023-5374 GCF_002288905.1 Enhydra lutris kenyoni | reverse complement strand
ATTACATAGTTTAAATAGTAACCCACTAAGAATACAACTTATCAAAACAAAACAACAACAACAAAAAAAAAAACCCAAAAAAATCCAATGATCTGATTAGAAATAGGCAGAGAACCCGAATATACATTTTCCAAAGATGACAGCAGGTGGCCAATAGACACATGAAAAGATGTTCAACATCACTAATCAGGGAAATGCAAATTAAAACCACAGTGAGATACCCCCTAATATGTGTCACATTGTCTAAAATCAAAAAGGTAAAACAAGTGTGGGTGGGAATGTGGAGAAAAGGGAACCCTCTTGCACTGTTGCTGGGAATGTAGACTGGTGCAGCCACAATCGAGGTTTCTCAAAAAGTTAATAAAAATTAACTTAATTAACTTAATTAACCATAAGATCCAGTAATTCTACTAGAGATCTAATCAAAGAAAACAAACACACTAATTTGAAAATATAGGCATCCCTATGTTATTACAGCATTATTTATAATAGGCAAAATATGGAAACAACTCAAGTGTCTACCAATAGATGAATAAAGATGTTGTACACACACACACACAGATATTATTCAATTGTAAAAAAGGGAGGAGATCCTGCATTTACAACAACTTGGATAGACCTAAAGGTTATTATGCTAAGTGAATTAAACTAGAGAAAGACCATATGATTTCATTTACATATGGAATCTAAAAAATAAAACCAACAGAAACAGACTCAAATACAGACAACACACGGATGGTTGCCAGAGCAGAGACGGGTAGGGGAAGGGGCATAAGGAGTGAAAGGGAGTGGGAGATACGGACTTCTGGTTATGGAATGAGTAAGTCACGGGGATGACAGGAACAGCATAGGGTAATAGTCAATGATATTGTAATAGATTCTATGATGACAGATGGCAGCTACACTGGTGATAAAATTAGCATAAGGCATAAACTTGTCAAATCTCTATGTTGTACACCTGAAACTAATGTAACCATCAACTATACTTTGAGGAAAAATTAGTGTTGACTTGATAAAGGACATACTGTCTTGGAAGGAGTGGTGAACTTGGGACTCGTATAGATTGAGTCAGAGAGGTTGGAAGACAAGATAACTCAGGCCATACACCACATTGACTCATTCTTAAAGACACACATCTTTAGTTTTATTAGTAAAAAGTTTGGGGTCAGGGGTAGTAGGGAGGGAGAGTGAAGTAGAGTAAGAGCTTTAAGTAACTGCAGAATTTCAGAATAGCTGCTGTGAAGGCCAACTATATTCTAAGGGAATAAACACCCTCATTTAGGGCAGAGGAAAAACCAGTCAGACTATAATTCTCTCTGAAATGCAGAAGTAGTCTTTCTATCTGGTATTATAAGAGGATTTCCTACTTGTCACTTGCAGTCATTCCCTTTTCCTGACACAGAGGCCTGAAAACTCCTATGGGGGAGCCCAGTTCTTCCTGTGTCCTCCTTTTCTGCTCTGTAAGTCAAGGGCATAGAATACAGTTTCCAGCAGCAAGTTTTTACTTCAAACCTGCTATACAGGGTTGTCCCAAATCCCTCTAAACTTCCATATATTTAGCAATTTTGATGCCAAATGTATTGCTACTACATCATGCACACATGATATACCTTCCATGGTAACATGATTGATATGGTCAGTCCTATTAGAGTCTCTTACTAGAAACCTTGTGTCTTCATTATATTCACAAAAAGCACAAATAGGAACTTAGACATTTAGAGGATTAATAAATTAGTCCTATTAAGAGGGAAATCTAAAAGATAGAGGAGGGGCGTGAAAAATATGGCAAATGAGGTCACCTGTATAGGTGGTCACAGATTCTTTAAGTGGAACATAGGATTGGTGGTAAGGCATACCACCAAGGCTGGTATTTGGTAAGTGTGGTACAATGAGGGAAGACAGGACTGGGAAGATGGAGAGGATGGTGTACCTGCGGTCCTGAGGGAATTGACAGGAGGAGGGAAAAGGGAAGCCCATTCATTTGGCTAAGACAAAATGAAGACTTTTTAACAGAACTTTTAATTTCCCAGGAAGATGACAGGTAATCAGTTTTGTAATAGGTTATCTACATAAAAGACTTTCCAACTAATATTAGACATAATAATATACTTAACACCTATATTATATTCCAATTTATAAATTTTGTAAGAAATTTGTTAACATTAAAGGAAGCAAGGTGTAGGAATCCTCTGTACAGTAAATCTAAAATTTAAGAAAACAAAACTGAGGAGTGCCTGGGTGGCTCAGTGGGTTAAAGCCTCTGCCTTCTGCTCAGGTCATGATCCCAGGGTCCTGGGATCAAGCCCTACATCGGGCTCTCTGCCAAGCAGGGAGCCTGCTTCCCTTCCTCTCTCTCTCTCTGCCTACTCGTGATCTCTGTCTGTCAAATAAATAAATAAATAAAATCTTAAAAAAAGAAAACTGAAAAATCATCTTTTATCAGGTCCTCTATCTACTATGTCTTCATAGGGCTAGGTTTTTTGTTTTTGTTTTGTTTTTTAGGAAAGAGACCAGCTAGCTTCCTATCTCTTCAGACACCTAATTCCATTTCTTACCTATAGTCTTACTCTTATTCCTACCACCTGGCATAAAACATGGTCATACTCCCCTATGTTAAGTAGTAAAAACAAGAACAAAACCCTTTCAACTATTTATCAACTCTCCACTCCGACTTCATGGATAAGCTTCTTTAAATTATGGTCTGCACTCACTGCTAATGTCCTCACATCCCATTTGTTCTTTAACCAACCGAGCTCTGGATTTCCCTCACTATTTCACTAAAAGCACCTCTGATGATAATACAACTGAGATCTTGAATGACCAAGCCAATGAATATCACTTTGTCATATTTAATGTGACGGGCCTCACCTTTCTTGGATCTTACTCTCCTGGGTTTCTTTCTAGTACTTTCTACTAGTTTCTCTGGCTCTCCCTTCCCCCCGTTGTTCTATCTTGGTTTGAGTTCTTTATTTTTAATGTAATGAGCACTTCCTAGATGCCCCATCCTATACTCGATGGTTTTAAGAAGGCGTACATCAGTTCCTGGAATCTATTCCACAGTCTAGATATCTTGAGCTTCAGAGCCATCTATCCAGTTGGGTACTTTATAAATCCCTCAAACTATACACAGCTGAAGTAGTACTTAACCTCTCTGCAAAGAGCTCAGTTATATTAATCCTAAGAATCATTTTACACTATTACCTCCTTCATCTCCTCTTCAGTTACCCAATTGTGAAAATTCTACCTGTTAAGTATTTCTTTAATTGGTTCCATCCTTTCCCTTTGATTGTTACTGCCAGAAACCAGGCTCTACCATGTTATTACCATGATCACTATAATATCCCAGTCTTT
>NW_019155165.1:0-1430 GCF_002288905.1 Enhydra lutris kenyoni | reverse complement strand
CAAGTTACTCATTACACTATGCACATGGACTGCTCTTTTATCTGTAGTCCCAAACTAGCAGAGGGCCAGATATGCTACAAATATTTATAGAAATAAAATTAAATCCTCCCTCATTAAATACTTCTCAGCCTTGCAAGGCTGAGAAGTCATTTTACTTCATCCCCAATAACCCTAAGGAATAAGAAAGAGTAAGATTTCTGGATTCGCCAAACAGTGTTGTTAACTATAAGGAATAAGTCAAACTCAGCTGACCTGGGTTTCAGTCCCACTCCACCAGCTCTGCAAATCTTTTTTTTTTTTTTTTTTTTTTTTAGTTCTGCTTCCTCGTGTATTAAAGAAAGGGACTGAGCTCTAATTTTGTGATCTTTCTTTTCTGATTCTATGACTTAAATACCATTTACAGAATAAAAATGCACATTTTGAATCTGTGTGAAGTACACAATTCTAAAAGCCCATTTGGATGGATTGTTTCTATAGGAGAATGAAATAGAAGGGAAAGTAGATTGGTAATTATTAAATATCAGAGTGACCACTGGGAGAAGCTGCTAGGTATTTCCTAGTATGTTTCCCCCAAGCCATACTCACCATTCCCAGCCATTATTTCTTAGCCTCCCTTGCAGCTAAATCTATCTAGCTAACTCTGTCCAGTAGGGAGTGATGGCGAAGGATTGTTCTCTTAAAGGAGAGGGACCAACATTTTCCATGGTCCTGCTGGCTGGACCTCAAGAGCTAGACTCACTGAACCACATTTGGGAGTTGAGTGTTGAACATGGCAGAGACACAGGACAGAGTCCATTTCTCTGGCACTACCAACTATACCTGCTTGTGTTTCTACATGAGAAAAAAATTTCTTGTTCAAACCATTGAGATTTGGGGTTGTTACAGAAAAAGAACAAACAAAAACACACCAACAAACCCACAACCCAACAGTATTCTTAGTAAAAAATACTAATATTTTATTATTTTCAAAGTACAATGGGAAGATGGTAATTTTGCTGAAGCCATTTTAAAGTTTGCTTGAACCTTTAATAAAGTAATTTATGAAATTTACTATACTACCCAGAACTAGCTATTTGAAAACTTCATATTCTACATTCCACTTTATTATGAAGAAACTAATGCCCAGAGGCAGACTGGAAAAGGTATTTGTTTTGGCAAAGCAAATTCTAATCCTATGAACCAGTTATCTACTGAGGGATCATAGTGAAGATTAGAACAGTTCACAAGACAACTTCATTTTCTGATCAGCAGTTCCATTTACACAGACTAAAAGACTTATGCTTTTGTAGCTTTCACAATATAAAATTATGGAATAGTAACATCCTTCACTACTTTTCAGGAAGTGGAAGTGATCGTGCTTAGCGGTATTACCCAGCATGTATACTGGTGCCATAAAATAAAGTCTTCATTATCAGATTGGGCTCCAAGAA
>NW_019155164.1:0-7171 GCF_002288905.1 Enhydra lutris kenyoni | reverse complement strand
CCAAGAATATTTTATCCAGCCAGGCTGACATTCAAAGTGGATGGAGAGATAAAGAGCTTCCAAGACTGGCAAGGTTTAAAAGTGTACATGACTACCAAGCTGGCACTACAAGAAATATTAAGGGGGGAAGGTTCTATAAAAGAACAAAGAACCACAAAGTAACAAGGAACAGAAATTTACAGTGACAATCTATGGAAACAAGAACTTCATAGGCAACATGATATCAATAAAAATACATATTTTTTAAAAGATTTTATTTATTTATTTGACAGATAGAGATCACAAGTAGGCAAAGAGGCAGACAGAGAGAGAGAGGAGGAAGCAGGCTCCCTGCTGAGCAGAGAGCCCAATGTGGGGTTCGATCCCAGGACCCTGGGATCATGACCCGAGCCGAAGGCAGAGGCCTTAACCCACTGAGCCACCCAGGCACCCCCAATAAAAATACATATTTTAATAATAACTCTGAATGTGAATGGCCTAAATGCTCCCATAAAATGGCACAGGGTTGCAGATTGGATAAATTGACAGGACCTGTACATATGCTCTCAAAAAGAGACCCTTTTGGAACCTAAAGATAGATCTAGACTGAAAGTGAAGGAATGGAGAAACATCTTTCATGGCAATGGACCTCAAAATAAAGCTGGTGTAGCAATTCTCATATCAGATAAATTAGATTTTAAACTAAAGACATTATTCAGAGATACAGAAGGACACTACATCATTCTTAATGGGTCTATCCACCAAGATGAACTAACAATTGTAAATATTTATGCCCCCAGTATGGGAGCAGCCAACTACATAAGCCAACTGTTAATCAAAATAATCAGATTCATATGAAAAATTAATAGTATGGGATCTTAACATGCCATGCCACATGTAATAGACAAATCAACGAAGCAGATACTCAATAAAGTAATAAGAGCATTGAATGACACATTAGACCAGATGGACCTCATAGATATATACAGAACATTCCACTCAAGTGCACATGGAAATTTCTTCAGAATAGAACACATACTGAGTCACAAATCAGGGCTCAATCATTACCAAAAGATTGAGATTATTGCCTGCCCATTCTCAGACCACAATGCTTTAAAAATGGAGCTCAAAAAAGAAAAAAATGGAGCTCAACCACAAGAAAAAGTTTGGAAGGAATTCAAACACTTGGAAGCTAAAAACAACCCTGCTTAAGAATATTTGGATAAACTAGGAAGCCAAATAAGAACTTAAACAATTCATGGAACCAATGAGAATGAAGACATATTGGTCCAAAACCTATGGAATATGGCAAAGGTGGTCCTAAGGGGGAAATAGATAGCCATCCAAGCCTCACTAAAAAATAAAATGATAAATCCCAAATACACTAGATCTCTTTATAGCTTAAAGAACTGGAAAATCAACAACAAATTAAGCCAACCCCATTCACAAGAAGGGAAATAATCAAGATTAGAGCAGTGATCAATGAGATAGAATCTAGAGATACAGTGGAACACATTAAAAAATCAAGAAGCTTGTTCTTTAAAAGAATCAATAAGATCAATAAAGCAAAAGCCAAACTAATCCAAAAGAAAACAGAGAGGACCCAAATTAATAAAATTATGAATGAAAGGGGAGATATCATGACTAAAACAAAGGAAATAGAAACAATCATCAGAAATTATCAACAGTTTTACGCCAATAAGTTAAGCAATCTAGGAGTACTGGCTACATTCCTGGAAACGAATAAACTTCCAAGACTGAAATAGGAAGAAACTGACAACCTGAATAGACTACTATCTAGGAATGAGACTGAAGCAGTGATCAAAAACCTCCCAAAAAAAGGAGAGCACAGGACCTAATGGATTCCCTGGGGATTCTACCAAACATTCACAGAAGAAATAATACCTATTTTCTTGAATATTATTTCTTCAGATTCTCTTGAAAGTTCATTAGTGAAACAGAAGGAAAACTTCCAGACTCATTCTATGAAGCCAGCATTACCCTTATCCCCCAAACCATGCCAAGACCCCCATCAAAAAGGAGAATTTCAGACCAAAATCCACAATGAATATGGATGCCAAGGTTCTCAACAAGAGCCTAGCTATTAGGATTGAACAGTAAATTAAAAAGATTATCTGCCATGATCAAGTGGGGTTTATCCCTGGGATGCAGGGGTGGTTCAGCACTTGCAAATGACTGTGATACAATGAATCAATAAGAGAAGAGAGAAAAAACCACATGGTCCTCTCAATTGATGCAGAAATAGCATTTGACAAAGTACAGCATCTGTTTCTGATTAAAACCATTCAGAGTATAGGGATAGAGGGAACATTCCTCAACTTCATCAAATCTATCTATGAAAAACCCACAGCGAATATCATTCTCAATAGGGAAAAGCTGGCAGCCTTCCCTGTGAGATCAGGAACACGAAAATGGTGCTCACTCTCACCACTATTGTTCAACACAGTGTTAAAAGTTCTAGCAACAGCAATCAGACAACAAAGAGAAATAAAAATATTTAAGTTGGCAATGAAGAAGTCAAACACTCTTTCTTCACAGACAACATGATACTTTATATGGAAAACCCAAAAGACTCCACCCGCAAACTACTAGAATTTATATGGCAATTCAGCAATGTGCAGGATACAAAATAAATGTAAAGAAATTGGTTGGTTTCCTATACATTAACAATGAAAATATAGAAAGGGAAATTGGAGAATCGATTATATTTACTATGGCACCAAAAACCATAAGATACCTGGGAATAAACCTAACCAAAGAGGTAAAGGATGTGCACTGGAGGATCTCCCTGATGGCTAATAAAGATGAGCAGTTTTTTTCTTGCATTTGTTAGCATTTGTATGTCTGCTTTGGAGAAGCGTCTATTAATGTCTTCTGCCCATTTTTTTTAAAAGTGATTATCTGTTTTTTGAGTTTTGAGGTTGTGGTGTTCTTTATAAATCTTTGATATCAGTCCCTTGTCTGTCGTGTCATTTGCGAATATATTTTCAAATTCCGTAAGTTGCCTCTTTGTTTTGTAGAGTGTTCCCTTTGCTGTTTAGAATATTTGATCTCAATGAAGTCCCAAAATTTCATTTTTGCTTTTGTTTCCTTTGCCTTTGAAGACAAGTCTTGAAAGAAGTTGCTGTGGCCCATGTCGAAGTGGTTACTATTTATGTTCTCCTCTAGGATTCTGACGAATTCTTGCCACACATTGAGTTTTTTTTACCCATTTTCAGTTTATCTTCGTGTATGATGTGAGAGCATTGCCGAGTGTCTTCTTCTACACATAGCTCTCCAATTTTCTCAGCACCATTTATTGAAGAGGCTGTCTTTTTTCCACTGGATATTTTTTCCTGTTTTTTCAAAGATTATTTGACCATAGAGCTCTGGGTCCATTTCTGGACTCTCTACTCTGTTCCACTGGTCGATATGTCTGTTTTTGTGTCAGTACCATGCTGTCTTGATGATCACAGTTTTGTAGTATAGCTTGATATCAGGTAACGTGATACTCCTGGGTTTGTTTTTCTTTTTCAACATTTCCTTAGCAGTATGGTGTCTCTTCTGGCTCCCTACAAATTTTAGGATTGCTTATTCCAGCACTTTGAAAAATGCTGCTGGAGTATTGATTGGGATGGTATTGGAAGTATAGATTGCTCTAGGCATTATAGGCATTTTAATAATGTTTATTCTTCTGATCCATGAGCATAGAATGCTTATCCATCTTTTTGTGTCTTCTTCAGTTTCTTTCATGAGTGTTCTGTAGTTCCTCGAGTACAGATTCTTTACCTCTTTGGTTAGGTTTATTCCAAGGTATCTTATGGTTTTGGGTGCTATAGTAAATGGAATCAATTCTCTAATTTCCCCTTTTATATTTTCATTGTTAGTGTATAAGAAACCAAATGATTTCTGTACATTGATTTTTTTTAAAATATTTTATTCATTTATTTGACAGACGGAGATCACAAGTAGGCAGAGAAGCAGGCAGAGAGAGAGGAGGAAGCAGGATTCCTGCTGAGCAGAGAGCCCATTGTGGGACTCGATCCCAGGACCCTGGGATGACCTGAGCTTAAGTCAGAGGCTTTATCCCACTGAGCCACCCAGACACCCCTGTACATTGATTTTGTATCCTGCACATTGCTGATTTGCTCTATGAGTTCTAATAGTCTAGGTTTTCCATATAAATTATTATGTCATCTGCAAAAAGAGAGAGTTTGGCTTATTCTTTGCCAATTTGAATACATTTTATTTCTCTTTGTTGTCTGATTGCTGTTGCTAGGACCTTTAATTCTATGTTGAACAGTAGTGGTGAGAGTGGGCATCCTTGTCATGTTCCTGATCTCAAAGGGAAGGCTGTCAACTTTTCCCCATTGAGAATGATATTGTGGGTTTTTCATAGATAGATTTCATGAAGTTTAGGAATGTTCCCTCTATCCCTATACTTTGAATGATTTTAATCAGAAACAGATGCTGGATTTTGTCAAATGGTATTTCTGCATCAATTGAGAGGATCAGGTAGTTTTCCTCTCTTCTCTTATTGATTTGTTCTATTACAATGATTTATTTGCAAATGTCGAACCACCCCTGCATCCCAGGGATAAATCCCACCTGTTCGTGGTGCATACTCCTCTCAATTTACTGTCAGATCCTATTAATTGGGATCTTGTTGAGAATCTTGGCATCTATATTCATCAGGGGTATTGGTCTGAGATTTTCCTCTTTTTTGGGGTCTTTGCCTGGTTTGGGGATCAGGGTAATTCTGGCTTCATAAAAATCAGTTTCCCTAACAAATGTTGCTTGCAGTTTTAGTAGCCCCGTGGTGCAGAGACAAGCTGGAGCTCCTAGGAACCCTGAGACTGTGGCTGGGGCCCTGCTATGCCAGTGGAATTTGGCAGAGGGGGAGTCTATGTGCTCTGGGCCAGCCAGAGGGGAATAGACTGAGCCCTCTCTCTGAAATGGAAGTCTGGGTGCAGTTTGATTTCCTCTAAACTTTCAAAGAACCGTCTTTCCTCTTTTTTTTTAATTTTTAAAATTATTTTCAGCGTAACAGTATTCATTGTTTTTGCACCACACCCAGTGCTCCATGCATTCCGTGCCCTCTCCAATATCCAACATCTGGTTCCCCCAACCTCCCAACCCTGCCCCTTCCACACACTCAGCTTGTTTTTCAGAGTCCACAGTCTTTCATGGTTTGTCTCCCCCTCCAATTTCCCTCAACTCCCTTCTCCTCTCTAACACCCCTTGTCCTCCATGCTATTTGTGATGCTCCACAACTAAGTGAAACCATATGATAATTGACTTGCTCTGTTTGACTTATTTCACTCAGCATAATCTCTTCCAGTCCCATCCATGTTGCTACAAAAGTTGGGTATTCATCCTTTCTGATGGAGGCATAATACTCCATAGTGTATATGGACCACATCGTCCTTATCCATTTGTCCGTTGAAGGGAAACTTGGTTCTTTCCACAGTTTGGCGACCGTGGCCATTGCTGCTGTAAACATTGGGGTAAAGGTGGCCCTTATTTTCACTACATCTGTAACTTTGAGGTCTTTCCTCTTGACAGCCATTATATTTGGAGAAGTAATCTAGTTGTTCCCATACAGAGATCAAAAGACTAACTTTAATGAGTCTGGTTGGGGTCTCACCTCAGTCAGCACCTCCAGGAAATAAACCTGAACAGAGGGAAGCCCAGCTTAGGCAGCTCCTGGTTCTGATAAATGCTGCATGACTATCCCTTCTCATAGTATAACCATTTCAGCTCTGTCTTCCACAGATGAGTGTTTCCTGCTCTCAAAGACATCTGCTGAGATGTCAGAGGAAAGAACCATACATTCTGCAGGCCAACACCAGCAAAGGAAAGTGAACACTTGAAATAATTAGCAACATAATTCAAGTCTCCCCAAAAGATATTCAAGGACCAGCATGGCAGGAATATACTCTACCATGGTTGCTGTTCTTAGATTGAATTGCTTGGAGAATTCTTGAGACAACTGTGAGTGGGCAGGGAATAGACTACAATTTAATCTCTGAAGGACACCAGTTCAGGAAAATAATTAGCTTTGTGTATTTAGCATCCACTTAACACTACTGGAAGATGTTTATTCTCCACAGTAAGATCAGGCTGTATTCTATTTCTTCATATCCCATTTGGTCCATCGGCAGCACTACCACCATTCAGGGAGGGAGGTGGGATGGAGATCTAGGTCTCAGATGGCTTTGAAGTTACGGTAAACCAATTATCACACATCTACCCAGACATTAAAGAAAGGAGTTTTAAAATGAGCAGGAATTTAGGATATTTTCAGTATTTCTTGGTCATTTATTAAAAGCCAAGCCTGGCATCAAATTTAACCCTAAAAGTTAGCCTGTAAATTTGCTTTGGACCAACAATGTAAATGCTTCCACTAGAGCACCACTCTGTTTCCACTGATATATTGTTTCTAAATCCCACTAGAATGGAGAAAAGGTCTCATTCACATCTGTATTCTCAGAAATTGGCACAGCCGTCCATCATAATGCAGGTTCTCTGAAACATTTACAGGATGAATGCTGGCATAAAACTTTGCAGGCCTACTGTGCAATGCCTTCTGTGATCTTGCCAAAGTCTCTTTTCTGGAGAAATCATTCTGCTTCTGAAATTTCTAAGAAAAAATTCGGAATGAGTTCTTCCCATTTTAATATTTGTGTTTTATATGCATGGTCAATGAGCCTCTTTTAAAACAAAATGGAAATACTCTTTTTTTTTTTTTAAACTAAGCCTTGGTTATCCATAGAGAATGTTGCTGAGGCTATGAATGCCTCAGTAATCAGTGTTTTGCAGATGTCTGCTTTTAATTATTTTAGAGGACCCATTTCAATATTTACTGTAGGGCTGGTTTAGTGTTTACAAATTCTTTTAGTTTTTGTTTGTCCTGGAAGCTTTAGTCTCTCCTTCTATTTTCAATGATAGCCTAGCTGGATATAGTATTCTTGGCTGCATGCTTTCCTCATTTAGTGCTCTGAATATACCAGGCCATTTCTTTCTGGCCTGCCATGCTCTGTGGGTAAGTCTGCTGCCAAAATAATATTTATACTGTTGTATGTTACAGACTTCTTGTCCCAAGCTGCTTTCAGGATTTTCTCTTTGTCACTAAGACTTGTAAGTTCTACTACTAGATGACAGGGTGTGGTCCTATTTTTAATGACTTTGA
>NW_019155163.1:2204-7174 GCF_002288905.1 Enhydra lutris kenyoni | reverse complement strand
GTGTGTGTTATTATGACAAGACATGAAATATGTTCCTGATCATGATATATATGCTACATGATATATATACTACATAGGAATACAAGCAAATAATCTTACCTTCTAATTGGGAGAAATAATGAAATATTTATGGTAATATGTGTTTTTGACATAAACTGAACAGTGTCATTCTCCTATCTTAAACAAATGATAAGCTTTTCATTCCCCTTGTGTCAGCTTTTGCATGATCAAATCTCTATGTCAAGATAAGTCTAGTCTAGTCAAACTTCAAGCAAATTACATTTGTTAGGGAAGTTGAAACAGAAATAAAATCTCTTTTCCTTCAGATTGATGAGCTTATACCCAGAATTAACATTAGTAGGAATTCTTAGACTTTTCAAGTGGAGAATAGCCCCCTGCAGAAATGGCAGGGATATAAACCCAGAAAATCTCAGTTGTGCCACTTTATATTGTTTTCTTCAATTAAAGGCTAAAATTACATCTCCAAAATAATGGGTTTGGGGAAGAAAAATTTTTATACAGAATAGCTAAAGGCAAGTAGCCTAATTTTCATTGTAATGTAGTAAATAAGACTAAGAATAAAATTGTGGTTTTATGGATACATGCAATGTAAGGAAGGTAAGTGTATTAAAATTAAAATATCATTTCATGGAAATGAACTTCCTGAACTGGTAAATGTGCTGTTCAAAGGAAAATATTTCAAAGGCATATTTTTTTCTACATGATTAAGATTCTTTACAATTAAAATCCTCTCTTGTAAAATATTCTTCAACTTCAAAGGTATTGCTAGTCAGGAAATGCCCCTGGATTCCTTGGTGACACTTCTCATTTTTTTTTCCAGTAATAGGAAATTATAATACTGAAATACAACAGAGCCCACATTTCTGTTTGCCACTTTTGCTGTAGGTACTCAATTGATGCAAGATGTGTCTGTTGAAGCTTGGGGGAGGTGGGACAAAGCAAAGGAATGCCACCAACAAACAGAGGCACCAATTCCAGAGACAAAATCATAAGAGAAGAGAAGAAAAATAAAATAGTCAATTTGTATTCACTTTAAAGTTTATATGCATAAATGAGTATGTCTGTGAAAGAGTGTATTTTGTCTGAGAACAAAAGTCCTCAGTAATTATTGGTTGACTGATCAATTTTTGTTTGCAAAATAGGAATCCCTCTTGAGAAATGGCATTGAAATAGTCACCTCTAATTCAAAAGGTACTTTTCCTATTAATGTTATCAGGATCAAAATATTCAAACTATTTACTTAATTTGCTCAGTGTATCTGCTATATGAATTAAATATATGTATTGAGCAAAGCATAACACTTTTTTTCCGTTTTATTTTACTTCTTTTCAGCGTTCCAAAATGAATTGTTTATGCATCACACCCAGTGCTCCATGCAATACGTGCCTTTCATAATACCCACCACTAGGCTCACCCAGCCCCCCAACCCCCTCCCCTCCAAGACCCTCAGTTTGTTTCTCAGAGTCCACAGTCTCTCATGGTTTGTCTCCCCCTCCAATTTCCTGCATTTCACTTTCCTTTTCCATTTCCTAGTGTCCTCCATGTTATTCCTTATGCTCCACATGTAAGTGAAACCATATGATACTTGACTCTCTCTGCTTGACTTATTTCACTCAGCATAATCTCTTTTAGTCCCATCCATGTTGATATAAAAGATAGGTCTTCATCCTTACTGATGGAGGCATAATACTCCATTGTATATATGGACCATATCTTCTTTATCCATTTACTGGTTGAAAGGCATCTTTGTTCTTTCCACAGTTTGGCCACTATGGTTATTGCTGCTATGAACATTGGGGTAGAGATGGCCCTTCTTTTCACTAAATCTATATCTTTGGGGTAAATATGCAGTAGTGCTATTGTCATATGGTAGCTCTATTTTTTATTTTTTGAGGAATCTCCACACTGTTTTCCAAAGTGGCTGTACCAAATTGCATTCCCACCAACAGTGTAAGAGCGCTCCCCTTTCTCCACACCCTCTCCAACACATGTTTTGTTCTTTACTGTCTTGTTAAATTTGGCCATTCTAACTGGTGTAAGGTATCTCAATGTGGTTTTGATTTGAATCTCCCTGATGGCTAATTTTGATGAACATTTTTTCATGTGTCTGTTAGACATTTCTGTGTCTTCTTTGGAGAATTGTCTGTTCATGTCTTCTGCCCATTTTCAGATGTGATTATCCATTGTTTGTGTGTTGAGTTTAAGGAGTTCTTTATAGATCTTGGATATCAGTCCTTTGTCTGTAGTGTCATTTGCAAATATCTTCTCCCATTCTGTGGGTTGTCTCTTTTTGTTCACTGTTTCCTTTGCTTGTGCAGAAGCTTTTGATCTTGATGAAGTCCCAAAAGTTCATTTTTGCTTTTGTTTCCTTTGCCTTCGGAGACATGTCTTGAAAGAAGTTGCTGTGGCCAATGTCGAAGAGATTACTGCCTATGTTTTCCTCTATGATTCTGATGGATTCCTGCCTCATGTTGAAGTCTTTTATCCATTTCCAGTTTATCTTTGTGTATGGTGTAAGAGAATGGTCAAGTTTCATTCTTCTACACATAGCTGTCCAATTTGCCCAGCACTATTTATTGAAGAGACTGTCTTTTTGTACTGTATGTTTTTTCCTGCTTTGTTGAAGATTTTTTGACCATGGACTTGAGGGTCCATATCTGGGCTCTCTACTCTAGTCCACTGGTCTATGTATCTGTTTTTGTGCCAGCACCATGCTGTCTTGGTGATCACAGCTTTGTAGTCAAGCTTGAAACCAGGCAACGTGATCCTCCCAGTTTTGTTTTTCTTTTTCAACATTTCCTTAGCAATTCTGGTCTCTTCTGGTTCCATACAAAATTAGGGTTGTTTGTTCCAGCTCTTTGACAAATGCCAGTGGAATTTTGATCAGGATTGACAGTGAAAGTATAGATAGCTCTTGGCAGTATAGACATTTTAGCAATGTTTATTCTTCTGATCCATGAGCATGGAATGCTCTTCCGTCCTTTTGTGTCTTCTTCAATTTCTTTCATGAGTTAGTTCTTCGAGTACAGATCCTTTACCTCTTTGGTTAGGTTTATTCCAGGGTATCTTATGGTTCTTGCTGCTATAGTAAATGGAATCAATTCTCTAATTTCCCTTTATATATTTAAATTATTAGTGTATAAGAAAGCAACTGGTTTCTGTACATTGATTTTGTATCCTGCCACATTACTGAATTGCTATATGAGTTCTAGTATATGGGGGTGGAGTATCTGCTATATGAGTATCTAGTATCTGGGGGTGGAGTCTTTGGATTTTCCATATAAAGTATTATGTCATCTGCAAAGAGAGAGAATTTGACTTCATCATTGCCAATAATACTCTTTCAATGATGCCTTCATTATCAAACACTCAAAATAGTTTCACAGCTTCAATGTATTGGATTTATCCTGTGTTTTAGACACTGTGGCAAACACTTCATGGGATTCTAGAAACAAACACACGGTAGCTATTAATACTCCATTTTATCTACTTGCTTGTTTGTTTGTTTGTTTGTTTCAGAGATAGAGCAAGTGGGAAGAGGAGCAGAGGGAGAGGGTCAAGCAGACACATGCTGAGCATGGAGTCCAGCATGGGGCTTGATCTCACAACCCTGAGATCATCACCTGAGCTGAAATCCAGAACTGGACACTTAATCAACTGACCCACTAAGGTACCCCAGTATTACATTTTATAGATTAAAACATTAAGGTTGTGCCCAAGTTCTCAGAGTGAATTGGTAGCAAATCTTGGTTTTACTCCAGTTAGTCTGATCTGAAAATAAATTTGTTCTTCTATGCAAGGAGTTTTCAAAGGGTGCTTCTCTGATCAAAGACAATAGCATTATCCAGAACCTTGTGAGAAATGCAGATCCCCAGGCCCTATTCAGGGTCTACTGATTCAGATATAAAGGTAGGGCTCAGCAATCTGTTTTTTTGGTTTTGTTTTTTGGTTTTTGTTTTTTTTAAAGCTAACCCTCCTGGTACTTCTGATGTCTGTTCAAACTTGAGAATCACTGCTTTATTCAGTGCTACCTTTTAATATATACTATCATATAATGATTGTTATAATATGACAAAGATTTTTTGCTTGGCTAAACTTTAGTTAGGTTCTTTAAACTTCTCCTAGGTTCATCTGTGCACTTCTATATAAAATCCAGTTTTAGTAAGAACCCTGCCAAATGGTTTAACCCACATTCTATATCCTTGATATCTCCATCATCTTCAATATAGGATCAGATTCCTCCTCTTTCTCCATCCCTCAGTTGATGTTTGATCACTCTGGCCTCTCTTTAACAAGAGTCCTGTTAGGTTCATTTACCCAACCCCTGCCCCCTTACTTCTGGTGTTTCCTCTTAGTAATTTTCCATCCACTGATCCACACCCTGCTCTTTGGCTATAAATTCTCATGTGCCCATGCTGTATTTGGAATTGAGCCTTGTCTTTCTCCCACCTTGTGGAATCTCATTATAGTGGTCTCTACACCTATCACAATGGTCCTGAATAAAGTCTATCTCACTATCTTTAAAAAGCCTCATTAAATATATCTTTATTAACAAATATACACAAATGTATTAAGCGTTAAACTATCTGGAAGTTGTAGTGTTAAGTCATAGTTTACATCATATCACAAATATCCTTTTAAGTAGCAGTAAAATAATTTTAAGAGTATCAAATCTATAACTGATTCCAATATTTTTATTAGTATTTTAAATGTGAAGAGATTGGGCTACCTGAGTGGTGCAGTCACTTGGGCATCCAACTTTTGGTTTTGACTCGGGTCATGATTTCAGGATTCTGGGATTGAGCTCCGAATTAGGCTCTGCTCTCAGTGCCGGGTCTCTTTGAGATTTTTTTCCCTCTTCCTATGTCCTTTCTGCTCATGTTGACACTCTCTCTCTCTAAAATAAGTAAACAAATCTTTTTTAAAAAGTGAAGAGATTGACTCTATCT
>NW_019155163.1:0-2097 GCF_002288905.1 Enhydra lutris kenyoni | reverse complement strand
TTATCTTTGCTGACCATTGTTAATCAATTTGACTCCTGATTGATACATTTATTATCATTAGCATGTAGACTGCAGCTTATGTGTAGAGAGTTAAGTTTCTGAATATTGATTATAATCAGTCATATTTACTATATGTAGCCAATCATTCTACAATTTTTTAGATATGTTAATGAATTTTGAAATAGACTATTTTTATATATTATACACAAAAATACCTATGTCCACACTAATAAAAGAATGAAAAACCATGTACAACTACCATGAAAAAATAAATAGTAAAATTTTTTAAAAATCATGGAAATCATAGAGACCAATACCAGCAATTTATAAATAGGAAAAGCTAATTCCAATGAGTTAACATGGACTTTGCCCAATAGCATAACCTTTACTTGCATGCAGTAGATGCCTATAGCTAATCTCCAAAGGTATCCTCCAAACAATTTCTTCTCTCCCTAATATGCACAGGACACTTTCTATATCAAGAGTGGAAATTATTTCCGAAGACATTATTTTTTTCACTTTTGAAGACTGCTTTCACTGGATATAGAATTTTCCTTTAACACTTAAAAGATATCCTCAACTTTCATCTTTCTTACATTGTTTCTGACAAGTCTGTTAAATCTTATTACTATTCCTCTAGGTAAGTATTCTTTTTTTTTTTTTATTTTATTTATTTATTTGACAGTGGGAGAGAGATCACAATTAGGCAGAGCAGCGGGCAGAGAGAGAGGGGGAAGCAGGCTCCCCTCTGAACAGAGAGCCCAATGTGGGATCAATCCCAGGACCCCAAGCTTATGACCTGGGCCGAAGGTGAAGGTTTAACCCACTGAGCCACCCAGGCACCCCATAGGTAAGTATTTTTTTTTTTAAGACTTTATTTACTTATTTGACAGACAGAGACCACAGGTAGGTGGAGAGGCAGGCAGAGAGAGAGAGAGGTGGGGAAGCAGGCTCCCTGCTGAGCAGAGAACCCAATGTGGGGCTCAATCCCTGAACCCCAGGATCATGACCTGAGCCGAAGGCAGAGGCGTTAACCCACTGAGCCACCCAGGTGCCCCTAGGTAAGTATTTTTAAGACTGATCTTATAATTTTCTTTTTGTTTTCCGTTTCCAGTGGTTTGAATAGGATGTGCACCTAGGCTTGTTTTTTTTTTTTTTTTTAATGTATTTTTCTTGTTGTTTTTTTTTTCTTAAAGATTTTATTTAATTATTTGACAGAGAGAGATCACAAGTAGGCAGAGAGGCAGGCAGAGAGAGTGGGGGAAGCAGGCTCCCCGCTGGGCAGAAAGCCCAATGTGGGGCTCAATCCCAGGACCCTGAGATCATGACCTGAGCTGAAGGCAAAGGCTTAACCCACTGAGCCACCCAGGTGCCCCTTCTTGGTGTTTTTTGAGGTTCTGAGATCTATGGTTTGATGTCTGACACTAATTTTGAAAATATTTTATTCATTACTTCTTCAAATCTTTCTTTTGTACCATTCTCTCTTCCTTCTCCTTATGAGATTCCAATTATGCATGTGTTATACCATTTGATATTATTCCACAAGCTATTGGGTAATCTTTGATTTTTTTTTTCAGTTTTTCCCCTTTGTTTTTCAACTTGAGTAATTTCTATTGACCTATCTTCCAGTGCACTGATTCTTTTCTAGGCTATGTCAAGGCCACCAATGAAGTAAAAAGTGCTTTATCAGAGTCACTCTTTCTCTCTGTTACTGTGTTTTTTTTACCTCTGGCATTTCCATTTGATTCTATCATATAGTTTCCAACTCTGCTGCAGTTGCCTGTCTTATCTTGCTTATTTCTTTTCTATTAGAGCCTTTAACAAATTAATCGTAGTTATTCTGATTTCTCCATATGATTGTTCCAGTATATTTGTCATATCTGAGTCTGGTTCTGAGAACTGCTTTGTTTTTTGAGACTTTGTTTTCTTTGCCCTTTTGCAAACCTCATAATTTTTATTGTTGGAATCTGGTCATGTTGTACAAAATACTATATAATGAAGTAAATTTTCTTTTTAAGTTTAATGTTAAGCCTGCTTTTTTTTTTCTGTAAGGCTTGTAGACTGGAGTTTTATGTTAATATCGCCAGAGATAGGCAG
>NW_019155162.1:0-7197 GCF_002288905.1 Enhydra lutris kenyoni | reverse complement strand
AGGGAGACCTTAGAATGTGGCGGTAGCTCTGGGGTCATGCAGGAACCCCCTAGCCTTTGGGGGGGACCCCATTCCCCAGAGCAAAGTTTCCTTCTCAGGACCAGAGGGGTTCTACTGTATGGCTCAGGGACCACACGTTGGGAAATATGTGGGTTTTCCAGAACACGCTGGAGGGACAGAGGCCTGAAAACCTAAGCTAGGTTTTGTATGAGGTCCTAGGGGCATGTCAGGTTGAATCTTCGGACTCTGGCCCATTTACCTGTGCGTCTTCCTGGAGGTAGGTGCTGACGGTGTCTCATACTGCGCCTTTTTCCCAGAGAGGCCTATGAAAATGGGGTGGGTTCTGGTGCCTTGCAATTGTCTCCCATTCTGGATGGTTTGGGCAATTGGTACGGGCAGAGTTTCCTCGGGCGAACAGGCCCAGTGATGCGGTGTGGTTCTGGAGGTCCCATCCTGGAGGGCATATGGTCAAAGCTTTGGGAACGAAGTCTCCAGACAGCAACTCGGGGAAGAATTAGGGGCGAGGTTATGGCAGGCCCGATGTGCAGACCCTGAAAGCAGCTCCTCAGGATTTGAAATTCGGGGGCCTGGGAGGCAGTAGCAGAGGCTTTTCTCTCTGGACTGTATACCTAGGGAGTTCTCAGAATGGACGGGTGAGCACATGGGTCCATGGGATATTCTCCCTTTCTGGGGATTCTGCCAGGCTCCCAAGAGTTTGGTGTTTTTGGGGGAAGGGAATAGTGCTGTTTTCCATCTCAGTGGTTCCTGCCCAAACAGGAATTCCAGAGACGGGTTGTGGGTCACGTGGCCTGGACAACCCCACCAAGGGTTCGGATTTGGTCTAGGGGCACAATAGGTTCTCTCTGTGGGATCCTGGCCCAGGCCCGAGAGGCTGTACTTGAAGGGGGTCTCAGGCGAAGAGTCAAAATGCCTGTTTGGGCCCAGTTGGCCCTCCTGAGTGGGCGTGGTCTCATGGGCCATGCTGGCGGCTCCCACTCTGAAAGTAGTACAACCATATCAACATCCACTTTCCTGCCGTGGGGAAGGAGGAGTAATCTGTTGTGCTTCAGGTACACACAAGGGCAGGGTTTTGTACTACCTTCTGGGGTCAGAGAGCTGCATACACAGGTTGGATGGAAATAACGGGCTCGGGCCAAGGCAGTTCCCACCAGCAGGATATGGGTCCCGCTATCTGGCTGGCCGACAGGAGATTGGGTCTCGGGCTGTGTTACACAGAACATTAGTTCACAGGGCGACCTATGATATCAGGGTGCCCTTGAGGTCCGTGTATGGACGCTCATTTGGGGTTTTGGGCAGACCTGTAGGACATTTCTTCATTCTGTTGGCCAGGTAGAAGGCAGCTTTGTGACTCCAGAATTCCCAAGGTGGAGGGTCTGCTAGCAAAGCTTGTGAGGATTGAAAATTGAAAACACAAGCTATGGTTATGTTCATTGCCGAGGGCATGACAGTTCCGTATGCAGCACCTGTTTCAAGATCTCCAGCACCTGAGGACGGGCGAGGGTGAGATGTCTGCTCACATTGGAATTTGTATCCATGATGGCCAACGAATGCTCAGGTGGCCTCAAGAAGCCTTGGAGTCTTATCCAAGCTGGAGTTTGTGAGCTGCTCCAAACCACAAGGTGTCCTTCTGCGGGACAGGGGAAGTCAGCTTNGCTCCAAACCACAAGGTGTCCTTCTGCGGGACAGGGGAAGTCAGCTTAGAGGTCTCCCACATGGAAAGATTAGACAGCAGAGCTCTCCGAATGGATGCCTGGAAACCTCATCTCGTGTTACCACAGCAGCCAAGGAACAGGGAAGCTTTGATCCGCTGCCTCTTGTTCTAAGTTCCAAGGGATCTGAGTTGACAGAGGTTCTCAGTCTGATGGGTCCCAATGCTGCTTGGTGTCCAGGAAGACCTTAGAATGTGGCTGTGGCTCTGGGGCCATGGAGTAATCTCCTAGGCTGAGGGTTGGTCCCCGTTCTCAAGAAAAGTTTTCCTTCTCGAAACCAGAGGGATTCTATTGTATGGCTAGGGGCCACACGTTGGGCCATAAGTTGGTTTTCCAGAACATGCCTGAGGGACAGAGGCCTGAAAACCTAAGCTAGGTATTGGATGAGGTTCTAGTTGCATGTCAGGTTCAATCTTCAGAATCAGGTCCATTGACGTGTGTTTCTTCATGCAGGTAGGTGCTGAAGGTATGTCAGACAGACTGCACATTTGTTCCAGAGCAGCCTATGAAATTGGTGTGGGTTCAGGTGCCTTGAAGGTTTCTCCCATTCTGGAAGGTTTGTGAAACTGACATGTGCAGAGTTCCCTCGGGAGTGCAGGCCGAGTGATGCTGTTTGGTTCGGGAGGTCCCATCCTGGAGGGCATGTGGTCACGGCTTTGGCAACCAAGTCTTCAGACACCAACTCGGGGAAGAATTAGGAGTGAAGTTATGGCAGGCCCGATCTGCAGACCCTGAAAGCAGCTCCTCAGGATTAAAATTCGGATGCCTGGGAGCAGTAGCAGTCGCTTTTCTGTCTGGACTCTATATCTAGGATGGCCTCGGAATGATAGGGTTGCTACATGGGTCCATGTGAGGTTCTTCCTATCTGGGGTTTTTCCCCGGCTCCCAAGAGTTTGCTGTCTTTCTGGGGGAAGGGAAGAGTGCTGTTTTCCACGTCAGGGGTCCCGCCCAAACAAGTATTCCAGAGTGGGGTTGTGGGTCACGTGGCATGGACAACCCCACCAAGGGTTAGGATTAGGGCCAAGAGGCACGAGAAGTCTGCGCTCTGGCTTCCAGGTCAAGCCCCCGCAGGGTGTGCTTTAAAGGAGTCTCAGGCTGAGCTTCACAAGGCCTGCTTGTGCCCAGCTGCCCCTCCTGAGTGGGCGAGGTCTCAAGGGCCATATAGATGGCTCCCAATCTAGAGTAGTACAACCATCTCCACATCCACATTACTGCCATGAGGAA
The DNA here is from genome assembly GCF_002288905.1 of Enhydra lutris kenyoni. Classification (NCBI taxonomy): domain Eukaryota; kingdom Metazoa; phylum Chordata; class Mammalia; order Carnivora; family Mustelidae; genus Enhydra; species Enhydra lutris. The sequence continues at coordinate 4,243 of NW_019155162.1, read as the reverse complement.
GGAGGAGTACTCTGCTGTGATTCAGGTTCCCCCACAGGCAGGGATTTGCGCTACCTTCTGGGGTCAGATACCTGCATACCCAGGTTCACAGGAGATGTCGGGCTCTGACCAAGCCAGAGCCCACTTGCAGGATATGGGTCGCACTATGTGGCTGGCTGACAGGACGTCGGGGCTCGGGCTGTGTCAGACAGAGCATCAGTTCACAGGGCGCCCTAGGATATCAGGGTGCCCTTGAGGGCCATGCTGCTGGACCCTCATCTGCGGATTCTGAGCAGACCCGTAGGGCATTTCTTCCTTCCGGTGGGCAGGCAGAAGGCAGCTTTGTTTTTCCAGAATTCCCCACATGGATGGCCTGCTGGCAAGGTGGGTGAGGATGAAAGTCTGAAAACAAAGCTAGGCTTATGTTCAGTGCCGAGGCCATAACAGTTCCAATGTGCAGCGTCTGTTTCGAAATCTCAAGCACCTGGGGACGATTGAGTGTGAGATGTCTGCTCACGCTGCAATTTGTATCCATAATGGCCAACGAAAGCTCGTGCGGCCTCAAGAAGCCTTGGCGACTGTCCGAAGCTGGGTCTTGTGAGCTGCTCCAAACAGCAAGGTGTCCTTCAGCGGGACAGGGGAAGTCCAGTTAGAGGCCTCCACGGTCCCCATATGGAAAGATTCGATAGCAGAGCTCTCCGAATGGATGCGTGGAAACTCCACCTCCGTTACCACTGAAGCCTAGGAACAGGGCAGCTTTGATCCAGTGGCTCTGCTTCGCAGTTCCAAGGGATCTGAGTTGACGGAGTTTCTCAGTCTGACGGATCACAATGCTGCTTGGTGTCCAGGGAGACCTTAGCATGTTGCGGTAGCTCTGGGGCCAGGCAGGAACCTCTTAGCCTTTGGGGGGGACCCCATTCCCAAGAGCTAAGTTTCCTTTTCAGGACCAGAGGGGTTCTATTGTAAGGCTCAGGGACCACACGTTGGGCCATAGGTTGGTTTTCCAGAAAAGGCCAGAGGGACAGAGGCCTGAAAACCTAAGCTAGGTTTTGGATGAGGTCCTAGGGGCATGTCAGGTTGAATCTTTGGACTCTGACCCATTGACGTGCGTGTCTTCCTGGAGGTAGGTGCTGACGGTGTCTCATACTGCTCCATTTCCCAGAGAGGCCTATGAAATAGGGGTGGGTTCAGGTGCCTTGCAGGTTTCTCCCATTCTGGATGGATTGTGCAATTGATACGTGCAGAGTTTCCTCGGGAGAGCAGGCCCAGTGATGTGGTGTGGTTCTGGAGGTCCCGTCCTGGAGGGCAAGTGGTCAAAGCTTTGGGAATGAAGTCTCCAGACAGCAACTCGGGGAGAATTAGGGGCGAAGTTATGGCAGGCCCCAAGTGCAGACCCTGAAAGCAGTTCCTCAGGATTTGAAATTCGGGTGCCTGGGAGGCAGTCGCAGAGGCTTTTCTCTCTGGACTGTATACCTAGGATGGTCTCGGATGGACGGGTGAGCACAGGGGACCATGGGGTATTCTCCCTTTCTGGGGATTCTGCCAGGCTCCCAAGAGTTTGGTGTTTTTCTGTGGGAAGGGAAGAGTGCTCTTTTCCATCTCAAGGGTCCTACCCAAACAGGGATACCACAGACGGGTTGTGGGTCACGTGGCTTGGACAACCCCACCAAGGGTTAGGATTTGGGACTAGGGGCACAATAGGTTCTCTCTGTGGCATCCTGGTCCAGCCCCGACAGGCTGTGCTTGAAAGGGGTCTCAGGCTAGAGTCACAATGCCTGTTTGGGCCCAGTTACCCCTCCTGAGAGGGCGTGGTCTCATGGGCCATGCTGGTGGCTCCCACTCTAAAAGTAGTACAATCATATCAACATCCACTTTCCTGCCATTGGGATTGAGGAGTACTCTGTTGTGCTTCAGGTACACACAAGGGCATGGTTTTGCACTACCTTCTGGGCTCAGATCCCTGCATACCCAAGTTGGATGGAAATAACGGGCTCGGGCCAAGGCAGTTCCCAGCAGCAGGATATGGTCCCGCGATCTGGCTGGCCGCCAGGAGATTGGGTCTCGGGCTGTGTTACTCAGAGCATTAGTTCACAGGGCGACCTATGATATCAGGGTGCCCTTGAGGGCCGTGTGGTTGGACGCTCATTTGGGTTTTTGGCCAGAACTGTAGGACATTTCTTCTTTCTGTTGGCCAGGTAGAAGGCAGCTTTGTAACTCCAGAATTCCCAAGGTGGAGGGCCTGCTGGCAAAGCTTGTGAGGATCGAAATCTGAAAACACAAGCTGTGGTTATGTTCAGTGCAGAAGGCATGACAGTTCCAAGTGCAGCAGCTGTTTCAAGATCTCTAGCACCTGAGGATGGGCGAGGGTGAGATGTCTGCTCACACTGGAATTTGTATCCATGATGACCATCGAATGCTCAGGTGGCCTCAAGAACTCTTGGAGGATTATCCAAACTGGAGCTTCTGAGCTGCTCCAAACCACAAGGTATCCTTCTGAGGGACAGGGGAAGTCAGGTTAGAGGTCTCCCACATGGAAAGATTCGACAGCAGAGCTCTCCGTATGGATGCCTGGAAACCCCACCTCGCGTTACCACAGCAGCCAAGGAACAGGGAAGCTTTGATCCGCTGCCTCTGGTTCGAAGTACCAAGGGATCTGAGTTGAGAGAGGTTCTCAGTCTGATGGGTCCCAATGCTGCTTGGTGTCCAGGGAGACCTTAGAATGTGGCTGTGGCACTGGGGCCATGCAGGAATCTCCAGGGCTGGGGGTTGGTCCCCGTTCTCAAGAGCAAGGTTTCCTTCTCGAGACCAGTGGGATTCTAATCTAAGGGTAGGAGCCACACGTTGGGTCATAAGTTGGTTTTCCAGAACAGGCCTGAGGGACAGAGGCCTGAAAACCTAAGCAAGGTATTGGAAGAGGTTCTAGGGGCATGTCAGGTTCAATCTTCAGACTCAGGTCCATTGACGTGCGTTTCTTCCTGCAGTTAGGTGCTGAAGGTGTGTCAGTCAGACTGCACATTTTTTCCAGATCATCATATGAAATTGGTGTGGGTTCAGGTGCCTTGAAGGTTTCTCCCATTCTGGAAGGTTTGGGCAACTGAGATGTGCAGAGTTCCCTCGGGAGAGCAGGCCGAGTGATGCTGTTTCATTCAGGAGGTCCCATCCTGGAGGGCATGTGGTCACGGCTTTGGCACCAAGTCTTCAGACACCAACTCGGGAAAGAATTAGGAGCGAAGTTATGGCAGGCCCGATGTGCAGACCCTGAAAGCAGCTCCTCAGGATTTGAAATTCGTTTGTCTGGGAGCAGTAGCAGAGGCTTTTCTGTCTGGACTCTATATCTAGGATGGCCTCGGAATGATATTTTTGCTACATGGGTCCATTGGAGGTTCTTCCTATCTGGGGTTTTCCCCGGCACCCAAGAGTTTGCTGTCTTTCTGGGGGAAGGGAAAATTGCTGTTTTCCACGTCAGGGGTCCCGCCCAAACAAGGATTCCAGAGTGGGGTTGTGGGTCACGTGGCCTGGAAAACCCCACCAAGGGTTAGGATTTGGGCCAAGAGGCACGAGAGGCCTGCGCTCTGGCTTCCTGGTCCAGCCCCCAACAGGGTGTGCTTTAAAGGGGTCTCAGGCTGAGGTTCACAAGGCCTACTTGTGCCCAGCTGCCCCTCCTGAGTGGGCGAGGTCCCAAGGGCCATGTAGATGGCTCCCACTCTAGAGTAATACAACCATCTCAACATCCACATTCCTGCCATGAGGAAGAATGAGTACTCTGCTGTGATTCAGGTTCCCCCACAGGCAGGGATTTGCGCTACCTTCTGGGGTCAGATACCTGCATACCCAGGTTCGCAGGAGATGACCGGCTCTGACCAAGACAGAGCCCACCTGCAGGATATGGGTCGCACTATGTGGCTCGCTGACAGGACGTCGGGGCTCGGGCTGTGTCAGACAGAGCATCAGTTCACAGGGCGGCCTATGATATCAGGGTGCCCTTCAGGGCCATGCTGCTGGACCCTCATCTGGCGATTCTGGGCAGACCTGTAGGGCATTTCTTCCTTCCGGTGGGCAGGCAGAAGGCAGCTTTGTTTTTCCAGAATTCCCAATATGGATGGCCTGCGGCAAGGTGGGTGAGGATGGAAGTCTGAAAACAAAGGTATGGTTATGTTCAGTGCCGAGGCCATAACAGTTCCAATGTGCAGCGTCTGTTTCGAGATCTCAAGCACCTGAGGACGATCGAGCGTGAGCAGACATCTCACACTCGATCGTCCTCAGG
>NW_019155161.1:0-7199 GCF_002288905.1 Enhydra lutris kenyoni | reverse complement strand
GGAATGGGAGAAGATATTTGCAAATGACAGTACAGACAAAAGGTTGATATCCAGGATCTATAAAGAACTCCTCAAACTCATCACACACAAAACAACCTTCTTGGTAAACATCTTATGTATTTTTAGTACAACTCTTGATGAATTTTATGTATCTAATGAATGCTCCAGATATAATTGGGAATGGGAGTAATGAAACTTATCTAGCCAGTGTTTCAATGTTGTCATCCATCCTTGGAGAGCAAGCCATACAGTTGCATTCAGAAGCTAGTTCAGGGTCTGAATTCACACGCAGCATCTTCCTACAACCTTCCTTGCCCTCAGTCCCAAAAGTTTGCTTTGTGGCCTCAGTTTCCCCATTTGTAAAATTAGGGCAATGATTCTGTCTCTCTGAAAGTAGACAGAAGGGATGGTTGCTTCAGGGACTGTGGCCAGGGTTAGGGGGCCATCCCCTTCTCTTTGTCAGGCTTTGATTTTCATAAGCCAGGAAACAGAATTCAATCAGCAGGACCCCCCTCCTCTGAAATCCCTTTTATTTTTCACCCATGTAGTATTAAATAGAAATCAGATAGTATTACTTGCTCTGGTTTCTCAGTGGAATGTCTAGCATTTCAAATGCGTGAAATTGTAGGCCCTTCCCCATCCTAGGAGGGGCCACAAAGCAGATTTTCCTTGAAGTGTGGCCATGACCTGGTTTCTGCTGCCACATCATCAGGTGACATGCCATCCTTTTATAGATGGGTTTTCACCAAAACCAGTCCAACAGAGTAGAAGGAAATACTAGAATGATTTCAAGAGCTATGATTTTGCCTTGCCTTGTTCATATTTCTATTTCTGGTCATGTCGAATCAGGTGTATAAGAAACCTTAGTTGTATTCACCAAGCCTGTGTGTTTCAGAGGGCAAATGGCCAAGAGTCTCACTGGTTTGTCCCAGGATCTTTTGGCCCAGGTAGGATCCCTGGAACTTGAGTGGCCCCTCTTGGAGAGTTTTGTCTTTTTCCACCTCTCAACCTAATCTCTTCATCTATGAAACTGTGCTTATAAGCCCTATTCCACGGAATTGTGAAAATGCAGTAAGATCCTACAAGCCTTTCCAAAGGCTTTGAGAGCTGTGGTGTTGGGGGCAGGATGAACAAGGCTGCTGTTAGACTACCCAGCCCATTTGGGAAGGTGAGAAAAAGGCATTGCTTTCTCCTGGCAGACCCAAACCTGTGCCAGGGTGCATGGCTTGGGTTGAACTTGATTGGAATTCAGCCCTGTTTGCCCTTGTAGCAAGGCACCCAAGGACACAGTCTGTACAATGGTTATGGCAGCCCTGTGGGTGAAATCCAAATTCATATGGGGGCGTCTGCCCAGAGCACCTCTCCCTTGCACACAGCCTGTGTTTCTACCCAACTTGAGGCCATCAGTGCCTTGAAAGTAAAAGATCGTTTCACCCCTCTCTGCCTTATACATGGGGCGCCTGCTGCCTTGCGTGCTCCTTCGCTTACTCTTGCTGTCTCATTGAGCTCCTGCTCTGCCATGAAGACCCACTGCGGGCAAATATTCTTTAGGTGCTCCTGATTTGATCACTTCTGCCTTTGTGGCCTTTCCACTTGATCCGAGCACACACTACTCTCAGCCCTGATGCAATGATCTCTTCTGTTCTGCCTCTCTGCTAGCTTTGGACAATGATGAAGACACAGACCCAAAGAGTAAGCTCCCTTGTATCCTGGACAAGTCCCATCTTCAGCATATGATCTTGTTACTGTGGCACAGAGTGGTCACTCTGAAGAGAAATTGCCAGGCTATGGGAGCTGTCTAGGACCATGGAACCTGACTTGTTTATCTCCTGGTTCCCGGTTTGCAGTGGGCCCAGGGCCCAGGGTAAATGTCTGTTGAGGGATTCACCCACTGTGTCTCATAGTTCCTTTGCTTCCCTAGCCCTGAGCCAGGGCCGTGGAGCCCAGGGAACCAAGGAGGTGAGTGAGGGAAGGACAGTTGGGGGATAGAGTTTTCCAGGAGCAAGAGGAGGGGCATGTGGGGATTGTCTTTTCAATTTGTTACCCACACCCAAAATCTATATATTCATTATCCTTGTGAAAATGAAGACACTGCAAATTAGTCTGAGGTTCCCCTTGTCTGCTGCACCCAGTTCAAGCACTCTCACAAGGATATCTACTGGTCTAAGTGGATCACTCTCTACATGTGGTGTTTATATGTGTCCGTCTGGGCACATGCTGGCTGCAATGCTGAAAAAGCTCCAAATCTCAGTTGCTTACCATGGAAAAGTTGCTTTGTCATACTGCATAGTGTGATGTGGTTGCCGGGCAACTCTGGATGGCAACCCAAGAAGGTGTTTTGGGGTCTGGTCTGGAATGACTTATGACCCCTGCCTCTAGCCCTGAGAGGATGATTGAGGGGGACGTTGTATGCTGGAGGCAGGATGTGCTACTTGTTTCTGTATTCCAGCAGCACGAACCCCATCATCTGGTCTGAAGTAACTGCAGGGAGACTGGGAAATGAGTCTTGCGTGAAGAGGATTTGTAAGCACCTAGCGGATCTTGCCACTGCAGAGATGCGTATCAATAGAGCGCATATTGTATTATATCAGGCCGTGTGACTAGGTGATGAAATAAAGTGTTTGGATTGGGGGTATATATTATTTTGGCTCTAGTGAAGGCAGGGTTTGCTGATAGCGTAGGTATGACAGATAAAGGAGATACAGAAGAATCTAAGGATGACTCCTGAACTTTTGGCTTGGATAACTGTCGACTGCAAGATGGAGTCACTCATGTCATGTGGGGGCCCGCGTCAAGCAGTGACATAAGCAGCTAAGTGGACTGCAGCTACCAGATATCGCCGAGACCAGCACCAGCTGATGACACCCCAGACCTGACAGCAAGCAGAAGCAGAGGAAGCCTATAGGCTCCCAAGACTGATTAAATCACTTCAAAACAGGAGGATTTTTTTTCTGCAGCAAAATCTTAGATGCCTCAAACGAGGAGCCCTCCGTCTGACCACTTCAAAAGGGCATCTGCCACCGAAGGCTCTCTGCCCAACTGATCTCCACACAGAACTGAGGGCCTTCACTGAACATCAGAAGCAGCAAGTGCCGAGAGCTGACCTGGACTGGACGGGGCCTTATCTCCACTGTGCCTCCATAGACTCACTTGGCGTTTGGCTCGTTAACTTCCTGCTTTCCGTGTTGTTTGTTGTGTGGCTTGTCTTGTCTGCTTTGTTTGCCATTTCAGAAGCCAAGTTAATCACGGGCTGAAATGTCATTGAGTTTGGAATCCTGAAGCTGCTTTATAATTATGTTGACCTTGCTTTGTGACCGAATAAAGCTGATGTGGAGAGGTACAGCTTGTGAGTGTGCCTTCATAGCGTGCTCGTGACAGCAACACAGAGGGTTCATGTTGCCTGATACTGGACAGAGAGGAAAAGAGACTTGGGGCAGGAAAAATAGGGAAAGTTTCGCCCCTCCCCACCACCCCAGAGCGGGATGGGGGTTGGGGAACTTCTGTGTTCACATTGTTAAGAGTGAGATACTATTAGATATCCATGGGGAGAGCACTCCAGGTAGGAGGGAGACAGGAAGTCATGGGAATTGGATAATATTTAATGCCACGGCACTGAGGGTGCAGACAGAAGCATAGAGATCTTGCCCTGAGTCCTAAGTTATGGGAATTGGATAATATTTAATGCCACGGCACTGAGGGTGCAGACAGAAGCATAGAGATCTTGCCCTGAGTCCTGGGCCCACTAACGTTGAGAGAGAGAGAAAAGAAGCACATGGGGGAGACAGAGGAAGGGGTGTTCAATCAGGCAGATGGTGAAGCAGGTAAATGCAATGACATGGATTTCAGAGAAGAGACAATTTCAACAAAGGTGAGGCCACCCTGTGCTGAAAACCCACTGAGACAGTGAACAGACAGTCCCAGAGGAGATGATTAGATTTGGCATGTGGGGTTACTGATGCCCTTGGTGGCTTTCAGGTGGTACAAACAGAAGCCAGTTGGGTGAGTCCCATGAGAGAATGGGAGCAGAGGCAGTAGAGGCCACAACCATAGGTAATATTTCTCTGGCTAAGGAAAATGAGGTAAAAGGATGCTAACATTGCTCATCTGGGGACTGAGGGACATTGTGTATATTGGGGCATGTCTTTGACACCGCAGGACACTTAATAGCCTTGTCTTAGCCTTGGCTTCCTGCTTGCTCAGAGCATCATGGTCAGCCCCAGGTGAGAGCTCAGGGCCTTGTCACATCTTTCCTAGCATACCTGAATCCCTGAGTGTGCCTATTTATCCATACGGTTTTTAGTCTCCCAGAATTCAGAGCTCTTCCCACCACCCCTGACAGCTCGTTCTCCAGATTTTACTTTCTGAAAGGTTTTAGTTAGCTCAATTTTTATCCTACCTGTGGTCACTACCTCAGGTAGCCCAGCTGCTGCCAATTGTTTTTGACAGATGGCCTGTTGACAAGGCTTTTCACAGTGGGTAATTCTGAGTAAGGAAAATGAAGAGAAGGCCTTTGAGTGGGGTTATCTCCGGAATTTCCAGACCGGTGAAATAGTGACAGTTCTCATGGAGTGTTCCAACCCAATTCTTTCTCCTCCATTGGCTGCTGGGCTATAGGTTTTCACCATGACTACTGGCTCTTGATTTTCAAAGATACCCACAGGCAAGGAGAAGAGGGTAAGGATAGAGCAATCTCAACGCTGCAGAGCCTGCTGGGCTTACCTACATTCAGCCACCTTCCTTGAATAAATGCTCTCTTACTCTAAGCCTTTGGTTAAATTCAAGAGTCTGAAAGGTTTGGTTTTGACTGTTTTGGCCAGTGTCCTCATGGCTTTTAGGAAGCAGAGTATTGGAAGTCCTTACTCTGTCATTCTCCCTGACATCTCTCGACCATTAGTCTTTAGTAACTCTCCAGTCTGTGTACTCTTTCATTCACCTCTGCTTGCTTATTTTGTGTGCTTTATGGATTTTCTGCATTACATAAGATCGTATCTGAAACAATTCACATGTTCTCTCTTCCAGATTATCCATTGTTGTACCAACTGGCATATGACAGGGACTTTTTCAGATAGGGAAGGGGTTATTTGCACTTGAGCTCTTTTTAGTTTTCAGAGAGTACACCTGAAACCATAGTATCAGACATACAACAGAACACTTTAGACCAAGAATACACCTCAGTAGATTATGAAAATATTCCCAAAGAATAGTTATTTATACAACTTACGGAAAAGGGTATTTCAAGCCAGTTGTGTTCATTTTCAATAAAGCATTGACTGTGGAGGAAAGACACGAATATGGTGAAAGTGAAAAGCCAATTTCACCTGAGCTCAGAGATTATTCCTGTAAGAAAAATTTCACACCATTATTTGAGGGCATTTCAAAAGTAGTGTAGACAAAGTCAAGAGAAGCTGCTAGCATAAATTCTTATAAGCATAACGAATGTGGGAACTTATTCTGTAATAGCACAACCCAGGCAGGAGTAAAACTTTTAAAATGTAATCAGTATGGGAAAACCGTTAGTCATACCAAACCTCATAAGATCTCAAGGGATTAACAGTGGAGAGAGTCCCATAAGTGTAATAGATGTAGCAAGGCTGTCACTAGGGAAGAGAGCAGACAAGTCATACTGTAAAGAATTCCTCTGATTTTAATGAAAGTGAGAAGCTATAGTGCCAGGAGTTAAAACTCCTTAGCCACCAAAATTCTGCAGAGGTGATAATCCTTATAAATGCAGTGAATGTATTAAAGCTTTCTTCAGTGAGCCACACTTTATTATACTTTAGAAGAAAGCCCTAGTAGATTTCTGGGGTTGCCATAACAAATGACCACAAACCGAGTGGCTACATAACAATATATTTTCAACATCTGTAGGATATAAGTTTGGCACCGGTTGGTTGTGTTTGTCCTTTAAAAGGGGTCACATTTTCCTGATACTTTGTATATTGAGTCATTTTGAATTATATTTACACATTGTGAATGTTATGTTGTGTTCTCAGTCCTGGTACATGCCTCTAGTGATGTTGCTTTGCTGTAGAAGGCAATTGAGTTGGGTTGGGTCAGTCAGCCTATATGTCGAGGTGAGATTCTGTGTATTAGATCGAGTAGCTCTGTCATTTTGTATGTGTGCCCTATGTGCTCAGGAATTAGGCTGGGACAACCTGCAGAGATCTACACAGAATTAGGATCCCTCTTCTGGTTCTCTCCTCTGGAATTTCCTCCCTCACTCTCTGTTCCTCAGCGGCTCTTTTCCTGTATCCACTGGCCAGAGGGATATGGTTTCTATTACTACTGCCAGGCCAGTTCAGGAGAAAAAATCCACGAGAGCCAAGAAATGGGAAACTCACCCCCATGCATCTATAATCTCATTTCTTTTTCAAGTATTTTTGATCTTTGTCATGGTGTAAGTCTTATATTCATGTCTTCAATATTTTCATGCTTATATGACATATGTGTTTATTACATCATCTACACTTTTGGTAATTAGAACATCTGAATTCTTTTTTTAAAATTTATTTATTTATTTTCAGCATAACAGTATTCATTGTTTTTGCACTACACCCAGTACTCCATGCAATCCGTGCCCTCTCTAATAACTGCTACCTGGTGAACATCTGAATTCTTAATTTCAACAGAAGTTAGGTTTATCAATGTTGTGAAAATTGAGACTTTTTTTATTCATATATCGCTGATCTTACTCTCAGAACTATTTTATGAGTGAATGACTATTTCCTTCCTTCTTGTTCTTGAGAAATAATGAGAGATGTATATTCTGAATCACACACGTTTGTACAATTTGAAGTCCAAACTAATATGAAGGAAAACTTCCATTACCATCATGTCCATATGAAAATTATAAAAATAAAATGAAAACATTTTAAATTGAAATTTCTGGAAAAGTTACAGTTTTGCTGTGGTGACACCTGTTGCTCTTTCTAATTTCAGCTCACATCTTTGGGAAAAACATAAAAGACAACCATCTGAGAACTCTGAAAAGTGAATGAAAGCTGGCCAATTATGGAGCAAGCCAAAACGTGGGAGATGGATCTTGGTTGAGGGTGAGTTCCCCATTTCTTTCCTCTCATGAAGTACTAATAGAAACCATGTCATTCTAGCCAGAGGAAACAGGGGAAGGAGACTTTGAGGGTTAGGAGGAAAATGTGACACAGGCTATAATTTGAATGAACCTTGAGGTCATGGTGCTC
>NW_019155160.1:6451-7202 GCF_002288905.1 Enhydra lutris kenyoni | reverse complement strand
ACACACACAAAACAGACAATCATATCAAAAAATGGGCAGAAGATATGAACAGACACTTCTCCAATGAAGACATACAAATGGCTAACAGACACATGAAAAAATGTTCATCATCACTAGCCATCAGGGAGATTCAAATGAAAACCACATTGAGATACAACCTTACACAAGTTAGAATGGCCAAAATTAGCAAGACAGGAAATAACATGTGTTGGAGAAGATGTGGAGAAAGGGGGACCCTCTTACACTGTTGGTGGGAATTCAAGTTGGTGCAGCCACTTTGGAGAACAGTGTGGAGATTCCTCAAGAAATTAAAAGTAGAGCTTCCCTAGGACCCTGAAATTGCACTACTGGGTATTTACCCCAAAGATACAGATGTAGTGAAAAGAAGGGCCATCTGTACCCCAATGTTCATAGCAGCAATGGCCATGGTTGCCAAACTGTGGAAAGAACCCAGATGCCCTTCAACGGATGAATGGATAAGGAAGATGTGGTCCATATACACTATGGAGTATTATGCCTCCATCAGAAAGGATGAATACCCAACTTCTGTAGCAACACAGATGGGACTGGAAGAGATTATGCTGAGTGAAATAAGTCAAGCAGAGAGAGTCAATTATCATATGGTTTCACTTATTTGTGGAGCATAACAAATAGCATGGAGGACATGGGGAGTTAGGAGAAGGCAGTTGGGGGAAATTGGAAGAGGAGGTGAACAATGAGAGACTATGGACTCTGAAAAACAATCTGAAGG
>NW_019155160.1:0-6351 GCF_002288905.1 Enhydra lutris kenyoni | reverse complement strand
GGGGGGAACCAGGTGGTGGGTATTGGAGAGGGCACGGACTGCATGGAGCACTGGGTGTGGTACAAAAACAATGAATACTTTTATGCTGAAAATAAATTAAAAAAATGATTAAAAAATATAAAAAATAAAAAAAATTAAAAAAAGAAAACATAAATATACAACATATGGAATTAGATAAATAAGTTATGACTCAGTAATATAGGGAAGTACTGGCAACCATATAAATAACATAGATGTTCTAATAGGACAGAAAGGATTTTAAAATATATTGTTAATTTTGAAAGTGCACACAAAATGTCATACAGGAATTTTACAATCCAATTATGAGGGTGTGTGTGTGTGTGTGTGTGTGTGTGTATGCACATACATGTGTGTAGAGACTGAGATGTGCCCTGCACTAAAGCAGAGATGTATGTTCAGAAAGAATCTAAAGGGAGCTGGCAGATCCTGACTTGTACTCTAGGGACTCTGTAATGTATGGCAGGGCTTGGGAAATAGTTGATACTCTTTGACACCATGATAACGAAGTTGAAATTCTACAATAAGATGGGGAAAACTCAAGTGAAATGAATGTTTTAATATGTGAACATACTCTTTAAAAACATGATTCTAAAAATGTTCTCTCTGAGAAAAAAATACACTTGGTTGATGAAATGTGATTTCTTCTTAGCCTAATGAGAAATTTATTCATTGTTGTCAGAGCTGGAGAGACCAACCTGGAATCAGAGCATCAATTTTATATTTCATTTTGATTCTACTTCTACTCTTTTTTTGTGTACACATTTAGTTTAATTGTAACAAAGCAACTTGTACACTTTTTTTTTAAGATTTTATTTATTTATTTGACAGACAGAGATCACAAGTAGGCAAAGAGAGAGGAAGGGAAGCAGGCTCCCTGCTGAGCAGAGAGACTGATGTGGGGCTCGATCCCAGGACCCTGGGATCATGACCTGGGCCGAAGGCAGAGGCTTTAACCCACTGAACCACCCAGGTGCCCCACAACTTGTACACTTTTAACGTTTAAAACTGAGCATCATCTTTCCTTTCCAGTGAAACAAAAAGAAAATTTAAAAATAAACAGGAACAAACTTACAATAGAGAATGTCAATTCCAAATAAGATCCTACAAATTCTGCTGATTCTCCCATCGAGTGGCAGGGCTCAAGTCATCATTAGGAGAGAGTTTTATTTTAAAAGTGTCATCTTAAACCGCAAGGATGTCCATTAGATATCACAATTAAACATGCCAAAGGAGAAGGCATGTTGTCAAAATGCCCACTTAACCCACCCAAACATCTCAAACCCACCCTTTGCTGACCTTCTATAACCCCATTTTTTAAAGTTTTTTTTTCTTTTTTTTAAACAAGAGAAAGTAGACAGGTACATGTTGGTAAATGCTAACTGTCCATATTCACATAGAGACACAGTGTAATCTCTGAGCCCAATATACAGAGAAAGGAGGGGAAAAGCTAGAATTCTATGCACTACACAGGGGCCTAGCACCCTCCAGCTTCCAGCAGAGCTAAGGGGGCAGAAGGTTTTTCTTTTTTCCCACAGAGCATGGTGGTGTTGATTCCATAAAGTTTTTGTTTTTGTTGAGACAGGAAGGGACAAAAATGAATTTGGAACAAATGGGGTAGAGATTCTTTTCCCACTGTATTCTGCTCAAGGTATTTCCCCCCCAAATAAGCTGAGAACCATGGTATAAAGGGAGAGAAAAAGGAGACTTCAAAAAACAGGGCAAATGAGCACGAGAGGAGAAAAGAAAAAGAAAAAGGAAAAAAAAAAGATGGCAACTTGCTCCCAGGGATTGAAGAAAATTAAAAAAGGAAGATTGGAATCCATCAGTGTTCCATTAGTCATATTCTCCTTCATCCTCATCTCCTTCTTCATCAATATCTTCCAATCCTTCTTCTTCATCATCATCATCATCATCATCATCATCCTCTTCTCCTTCCCCTTCTTCGTCATCCATATCGGGAACCAAGTAGTACTGTAATGGATTTGGCCAAATATCATCTTTGATGACCTCTCCTAACTCATCTGCACCTGCATCAGAATGGTCAGTAAACCAGCTGAAGAAGTTCTCTGGTTCCTCATGCTGTCCTTTCCTGCTGGCTTTAATCTGTGTTTGACTTGAACGTTTCGTCAAATCCTTTCCAGATTTCCATTTGATTTCAGTGGACTTTGAAGATGGATCACCACTCTCATTCAGATGAAATTCTTTGGAGAGAACTTTATTTTCGAAGTAAGGGTTTTCATCAAAATAAAAATCTATTCTGTAACCTGATTTAATATCTTCAAATTCTGTCACTTCAACTCTTGTCAAATAATGCAGCACCTCTTCATCCTCCTCCCCAAGCAGTGCAGACACTTGTGGATGGTTGACAAATGTTGTTACCCCAAAATTGGGGATTTTGGCGATCAATGCCGACCTCTTCTGAAAAAATGGTTGGCGGAATTTGTTATATTTCTGTTCTACTTTCAAAATCTCCTCACTGGCTTGTTCATTAAGTCTGTCTATTTCATTTTGTACTTCATCAATATGTTCAATTGCTTCTTGCTGTTCTTTTTCTCCCTTATGCCAGTGCTGAGATGTTGACGTCTGCCCTGGCTTGGGGGCAGGAGGCAGTCTCGGTTTCTTCATTTGAGGTGGGAGCGAAGACTGGCGTTTGGGGGCCATGCTGTGAGGAAACTCCAGGAAACCAGGAGAGAGGCACGTTTGGAAGCTCTGATTGCTCTCTACTTCTACTCTTAAGAGCCTGCAAAGTCTAAAAAAGGACAACTGTCATAAGCATATGGCCCAAAGTCAAGCAACTGGAAGTTCCAAGAAATATAACAAGGAAATGAAGAGCGGAACCTCTTACTCCTGTTGGAGGCATAGAATTTCCCATTCAAGAGAGACAGAGGCTCATGGTTGGAGGGGTTTGAAACAGGAGGAACTGTAGGTCAGAGAGATTAGGAACCAAGGTCCACACCGGGCCTGGCTCGCCAGCCATGTGACTAGATTATTCTCCTCTCAGGAGCTTAAGCCCTGATACCTTGCATTCTCCTGAGTCAGGGGCCCAACAGAGACAAGATTTCTTATAAGATCTGAGGAAGCTACAAGGGAGAAAATTTGCCAAAGTACATTAATAAGCACTGGGTTCTTCCTAAATAGCAGATCCATTAGGATGTCACAAAATAAGCTTGTAGACCTCACTAGGGCAGGGGAAAATTGACCAAAGAGGCACATCCTGAAGTCTCCAAGGCTAGATCCCTCTTCTGCCTTCTATGCTAATATCAGTCCATCTAAGAACATCTGCATTCAGCATCACTTTTCTCTGGTGCACAGTGAGATTGGGGGGATGATCAGTCCAAGAGGTAAGAAGGGAAAACATCACAGGCAGGAAGAGAAGAGTTCTGGAAAGAATTCAGTGCCTGGGAAAGATCACAGTAAATCAGAAAAACATCTGAACTATAGGTTTGTGGGGAAGAAAAAGAAAGTAAAAATCAGGCTTATATTACAAATGCAGGGTTATCTAGGAGTTTAGTTATAGTTCCTATTGGAAGGACTTTCTTTATAGACAGAAAGGTTTCCATATCTGTTGTACCATATACACATACACACATATCATCAGCACTACTACTACCTCCTTCACCAAATCCAGCAATCTGGCTTAGAGAATGTGAGTTCTATGGCCTTGTATCTAAGAAAATTGACTTTCATGAGGCAGACATATTCCTGCTTACCACATTTAGCCTTCACATACTCTTAAGACTCCATTTCACCTGATTCCTCCACTCTACCCCCCACCCCCTCTCTCATGCACATGCCCATAGTCTAAAGGGTAACATAGAGTATAGAAAGGACAGATCAGAGGTCCAGCCTGATGTAGTCTTTCAGCCATAATCCAGTATGAGAAGCCCTTGGAAATGATCTGAGGTTTTAGGTGATTGAGGCTGATTTAGAAAAAAAACTTTATATGTCTGCAACGTCTCACTGCTGAACTTGAAAAACAGAGTCCCTCCTCACAAAAGAAAAATCAACATTCATCGTCACTAAAGATCACATTTGGTCAGAACCAAATGGTCAATAAAAAGGCATTGAATTTACAATCTCAGGGATCATCTCCCCAGAGTCTTTGAGCTAATCCAATATCTCTGCTGATATTTAAGAAGTAAGGCTATCCTTACCTTGAGCTTTGTGAGCTCAGTGAGGACACTGAAGAGAAGAAAAGCAAGTCCTTGGAGAAAGCAGACTCCATTCCTGGTTGTTCAGAGCTTCATGCCTTCAGGTAACAGCCTCAGCTTCGTCAAACCATACTAGGGACTCTCCTGCCCTCCTGTTCCTCAGTGGGGCTTCTACAGCAGGAAGGGAATTATATAGTCGCACCCTGGTATCACTATTTTCTGGAAACCAAGAGAAACCCTGTTTACTATCTTCTCTTCCATCAGAGATGACATAAAAAGAAAGCTTTCTGAAATACAAGCACCAATGGCATGCTGAATCTTTTAAATATCTCCTTATATGAGATACAAGGTTTCCCAACATTAGGTGTCATTTTGTCTCCAAAGCTGCTCAGAAAAGCTCTATCAAAAAATATATATTTCTTTCTTTTCTCCATCCTAGGGGTATGGCTCAATGGCTGGTTCAGCTCAGCTGGTGAACTTGACAGTCAGATGCATTGTTTTGGGTTCAGTTCTACCACATATAACCCAAGAAAAGATGGTTTTTTTTTGTTGTTGTTGTTGTTTAATTAAGCCTAGGTCTCCAATGTCAAGTGACCAACATATTGTGGCTCCAAAGAAATGAGAAGTATCCAACAGAACAAAAAGTCAGATGAGTAAAAAATTGGGATTAGAAGGAAACAAAAATTCATGGTCATCAAAGAAACGTGATTATTTGGTCTGAACATGGGCTTTCCTCTCATTTCTGTTTGGTAAGTGAAAGCCTTGTAAAGATCCAGGGCACCTGAGCAGAACAAATATGAAGTATGTCTTTCCTTTCCATCAATCACAGAGAACTTTTTGCCCCCAAGACTACCATGACCCATGTAGACATGTCACCTAGGAATTAGTTGTGTTCCCCAGGACATGGTGGGCCTACAGTTAAAATCTGTTACAGAATAAATCTCTATTTTACACTCTGGCACTCTGTTCCTAACAACTTAGTCTTCAGTGGTTAGAAAGCACTTGCCCTCCTACTCGCAGGTCCTCTTTTCAACATTTCTGTCCCTATGCCTCCTCTCCCCTTCTTCTGTTCATTTCATATAAACCAGTTAGTCTACTTTCACATTCTTTCCAGGTCTCTGAGCATATGAATCAGAGGGCTGTCCATTATGGTGTTTGGAAATGAAGTCAGTTTTATACAACTTGCTTATTACACCCTTGCTATCAAGAAAACAAGAACTCACCATGCTTTCATTTTTTTAAAAGTTATTTTTTGAGATATAATTGAAATATAATATTGTGTACATTTAACATGCAATGTGTTGATTTGATACATTTATATATGGCAATAGGATCACTATCTTAACATTGGGTGACATCTCTATCACATCACATAATTTTCATTCCTTTTTTACGGTGGAAACAATTAAGATCTAATCCTTAGCAATTTTGAAGTTTATAACACAGTATTGTTATCTATAACCACTATGCTGTCCATGAGTTCTCCAGGATTTACCTGCTGGTTGCAAGTTTATACCTTTAAATTACATCTTCCCAATTCTCCCAACTCACAGCCTCTGGTAGACATCACTGTATTCTCTGCTTAAAGGAATTTGCTGTTTGTTTTTTTTTTTTAAACACATAAAGTGATATCATACAATATTTGTCTTTCTCTCTGACTTATCTCATTTAGGATTATGCCTTCTTACCATGTAGTTTCACCTGTTGATTTTTGCTTTTGATGTTATATTTTTAAAAAATTGTTCATTGCCAAGATCAATGTCAAGGAACTTCTTTCCCATTCGCCCCCTCCCAGGAGTTTCACTTGACCATTCTCTTACATGGTACACAAAGATAAACTCATGATGGATAAAAGACCTCAACGTGAGACAGGAGTCCATCAGAATCCTAGAGGAGAACATAGGCAGTAATCTCTTCGATATCAGCCACAGCAACTTCTTTTAAGATATGTCTCCAAAGGCAAAGGAAACAAAAGATAAAATAAACTTTTGGGACTTCATCAAAATCAAAAGCTTCTGCACAGCAAAGGAAACAGTCAAGAAAACAAAGAGGCAACCCATGGAATGGGAGAAGATATTTGCAAATGACAGTACAGACAAAAGGTTGATATCCAGGATCTATAAAGAACTCCGCAAACTCAACACACACAAAACAGACAATCATATCAAAAAATGGGCAG
>NW_019155159.1:5838-7208 GCF_002288905.1 Enhydra lutris kenyoni | reverse complement strand
GTTCATGAGATAATGCATGTGTATTAAAGTCCATATAAACTGTAAAACACTACACAACATTAAACTTGGGTATTGCTTGAAAGAATTCAAGCTCGAATATCTACTTAATCTCTTTCTTGAATCACTAATATAAGCAGAGATATGTGTGGATTATTTTTAAAAACATTGATTTAAACTTGCATCAATGTATTTTCTAATTTTTACTTATCCTAAAAGAGATAAAGGCTCTGATTTTGTCTTAATTATCTTTCAATCTAAGGCTTGAATTCCATTGAATAAAGAGTGTCCAGAAATCTAAACTTTCTTCAGTGGACATCTAGTGACCTGTGGTTGAAACTTGGTTTGCTAGAAATTTTTTTTCACTTACTGGGGGAGAGACAGTGGGCAGTTATATAAAGGAATGGAATTTTTTTAGATCATTTCAAGCAGGAAGACACAGAATTAGCTGCTTTAATAACTCCCATGTTGGCAATCTCAATACCAAAATTTTCCAATATCTGAGCACTATATCATTAGTGGGCCACAAAAATCTATTTTTTGATGGTGATAAGTACTTATTTTAATAAGAACTAATAGAATGGAATAAAATGAGATGGGATGAGGGAGGATAGAAGATGGGAGGGTCATCTTACACATTTTTTTTTTCCTGAGCGTTTGGTTCTTAGGAAACAGTAAGAGAGAGAGAGAGAGAGAGAGAGAGAGAAATACACACAGAGAGAAAAAGAGAGAGAGGTAAATCGGTTCTGAAGTAAAATGTGTTTCTCAGTATGGGTTCGGGTCACACAAGTTTGAAAGCCTCTTCTATACAAGAACACTTCTTGGCACCTATCCCTATGGTGTGGACAGTTTTAAAGACACATACACAGAGGGAGTAGTAATAAAATTCCCATGGCGAGTGTCCATTTAAATTATACAACATTTGAAAACAATTTTAATTAGATAAAACTTTAACTAGATAAAACTTGTTTCCAATGCACTTAAGCACACATGGGGAGTTTTTTTCTACTATGTTTTTTTTTTCTTTTAAAACTGCCCTGTAAGTTGTTTGAGGGTAAGAACTATCTTCTCATCTTTGTACACCCAAGGACAGTGCAGTGACTGCCACACAGCTGACATTCAGTAAATATTTCTTAACTATCCACTGAAGAAATCTCCATGGTTGAGGACATATAAATTAAAACTAGTAAAATAATAGTGGATAGAATCTAGCATTTATCAGCCCTCTTCCATTAGATAACAAGTGTTGTCGCCTTTAAATCCTTAGACTAATCCTACCACATAGATGATTTTATTCAATTGTAAAAATGAAGAAATTGAGGCTAGGATGTGAGTCACCCAAGATCACCAGCTCATGGGCCAGAAAAAAAAAA
>NW_019155159.1:4134-5511 GCF_002288905.1 Enhydra lutris kenyoni | reverse complement strand
CTCAGAGGACACTCAGGCTCTTAGCCTATCAATAAATACCTCTCTCTCACTCTTTCTATCTCTGTTTATCTTTCTCTCTTTGGTTACTTAGTCTTATTGAATTTATTTTTTTTTTAAGATTTACTTATTTATGTTAGAGAGAGGGTGTGAATGGGAGGTGGGGGGAGCAGGGAAGAAGAAAAGGGACAGAGGGAGAGAGAGAATCTCAAGCAGACTCCACACTGAGCATAGAACCCCACACATGGGACTGGATTTCACAACCTGGAGATCACGACCTGAAATCAAGAGTTAGCTGAAATCAAGAGTTAGACTTGGAACCAACTGAGCCACCCAGGCACCCCAGTCTGCTGGTTTTAAGAAACAATTTTTAAAAAGGGAAACATTTTTATTCTTAATAGAGCTCATGTCCAGGTGCCTGGGTGGCTCAGTGGGTTAAGTGTCTGCCTTCTCCTCAGGTCATGATCCCAGGGTCCTGAGATCAGGCTTTCTGCTCAGTGGGGAGATTGCTTATCCCTCTTCCTCTGCCTTCATTCCCTCTGCTTGTGCTCTCTTGTGCTCTATTTCTCTCAAATAAATAAATAAAATCTTTAAAAAATTGGAGCTCATGGGTGTCTGGGTGGCTCAGTGGGTTAAGCCGCTGCCTTCAGCTCAGGTCATGATCTCAGGGTCCTGGGATCGAGTCCCACATCGGGCTCTCTGCTCAGCAGGGAGATTGCCTCCCTTCCTCTCTCTCTGCCTGCCTCTCTGCCTACTTGTGATCTCTCTCTGTCAAATAAATAAATAAAAATCTTTTTAAAAATAAAAATAAATAAATAAATGGAGCTCATGTCAAGTTTTATTCTTCATAAAGTCCATTTTATACATCAAATATCGTTGTGTATGCAACTGAATAATAAAATATAAATAAAGACTGAGTAGTTAAGTGTACCCATTGAAATACAGGATATCTTTGTGGGTTCAGGAGAGCAATGGACAGACTAAATAAATCCTAATTTCTCATAAAAAATCTGTACAAAATTGACATATTTCATGGTTTTTAAGGAAATATAATGAATTTACAATTAATTGACCACAGCTTCAAAGTAGCCTGGTACTATAAGCTTGAGCAATTTAGGATTTATCATTATAGACTTTCATCACTTTGTTTAAATATGCAGCAAAAATATTCTGAGGATGACATATGAAAGAGCAAAATTAAAATGTTTCCTATTCTTAATTTTCTTGCTGGTTCTTTCTGTGTTCCCTCTATAATTATGTAAAATCCAATTACTTAAGTCAATATCATAATAGTTAGAAATCTTTAATTTAGTAGTTATGAGAATGTAGTAGTCAAATGGGTTTACTGGGAATGCACTGTATTTTATACAAGAAAGCCTG
>NW_019155159.1:696-3667 GCF_002288905.1 Enhydra lutris kenyoni | reverse complement strand
TAGAAACTGAGTTTATAATATAATATTGACTAGCTGTGTGACTTTGGATAAATAAATTTCTCTGTACCTAAGATGTCTTATTAAAAAAAAAAAAACAGACAAATAAAACCAAATATGAAAACCAACTCTTTGTACTGTTCTATGGATTATAAGAATTTATTGCTATAACATGTATAGTTAAAAATAAAAGCCCACAACATTTTGACAAGTGTTTTTAAAAATAACATAAAGGTAAAAAAAAGATAGATAAATATATTTTTTAAAAATGACGTAAATGTGAATAGACTAATGACCTCAATTTTCACAACTTATTTTTATTTTTAGGTATAATGATGAATCAGTTGCTAACATTCTATTAAATGAGACTCTGAAAGTAATGAATTATGTAGAAGTTCTTGTATTAAGGGTTCCTTTCAGACAAGGTGGCAAGAGTTGGAAAGTAGCATAAAGCCCATAACTACAAAAATATTTCTAGTACCTTCTAGTCAGAAGGATTCCAATGACAAAACATGGGGGGGAGTGAATTAGAAATATTATTGCAGGGGTGCCTGTGTGGCTCAGCGGGTTAAAGCCTCTGCCTTCGGCTCAGGTCATGGTCTCAGGGTCCTGGGATCAAGCCCCCCCGCCAGGCTCTCTGCTCGGTAGGGAGCCTGCTTCCCCCCACCCCCTGCCTGCTTGTGATCTCTCTCTCTGGCAAATAAATAAAATATTAAAAAAGAAATATTATTGCAAATTAAATATTGACTAAAACAACCAAATAAAAGTTTCTGTTTAAAATATGTTCCCCAGGGGTGCCTGGGTGGCTCAGTGGGTTAAAGCCTTTGCCTTCAGCTCAGGTCATGATCCCAGAGTCCTGGGATTGAGCCCAACATCAGGCTCTCTGCTCTGTGGGGAGCCTGCTTCTTCCTCTCTCTGCCTGCCTCTCTGTTTACTTGTGACCTCTGTCTGTCAAATAAATAAATAAATAAAATCTTAAAAAAAAAATAAAATATGCTCCCCAAAAGCATATTAAATTTAGGTGACAGAAGGAAATTCTAGAATTACTCAGAAGTTTTTACTGTTCTCCAGTTCCTCTTGTAATCTAATCTAAATTTGTTAGCATGATATCCATGGACAAAGAGCCTTTCTAGTTCAACCTCTTTTCCAAATGCAAAGGGAAAGGGAGAGTCCTTGCCCTTCCTCAAACAAGTGCTTTGCACACTGTACTTGTCCTATTTATTTTCCTGTGACTTTATTCTGCTTGATCAAATGGATTATCCTCTAGGTCCTAACTTGAGCTTCGCTTCTTCTGGGAAAAGTCCTTCAATCTCCATCTCTTTTCTCGTGAGACTATGCAGGTCTGATTAGAGTTATAGTTAATTCATAATATTGATAGGCGTGTGCCAATTCCATTACATTGTTGCTTAAACTTACATCCTCCAGGACTTAACATAAACTCTGTCATGTAGCAGGGACAAATAAATATTTATTTAAGGAACTTGTTTTCTTGTATTCAAAATATGAATCTCTTTGGGCAGATGCTTGTTAGCATGACATATTTGGTAGACACAGCTGAAGAAGTTCAAAGTCAGTTAAGTGCTCATATGATGAATTGAAATGAGGTGTTGAGATACTTAAAGAGTGAAACCCATGGTATCAGCTTCCAAGCTTCAAAATGAAGAAAGTTGTTTATATCAGTTCCATCACTGCCAGTCGAAACTAAGAATTGAAGTCTTTTTTGGTGGAGTACACAGAATGAGTCAAACAAATTGAGGAAAACCATGAGAATACCCAGAGATATTAAAGCAAAGTCCATAAACCAGGAATTGGTCTCAGTTGGTCTTAATTGTCTGAAAATACAGTGAGAAGATAATCCAAGTCTTGCTATTTCTCCTTGGTCCAGTCTGATCAAAGAGTGAGTACGCTCCCAATAGAGAACTTAAATGTTCTGGGACTGAAAACTGGTCACAAAAAATGCCATCTTTTTTTCTCTAATTGCAGTTGAACAGGTCATTACAATTATGAACATCATTGCAATTACTACATTTGTGTGTGATAATGTTATAGTATTTACCAAGTAAGTAGCTCGACTTTATTTTAGATTTATGAAATATACATGCATTTATCCAGTAGTCATCACTCATAACACCACATTCATGCATGGAGTAATACCATATTTTATTTCCACTGCCCTATCTCCATCCTAAATAGGGGATATGTTCAGTGTTCATCGTTAAGAACTATCCCAAGCAGCTCATTCCCCAGACACCATCTCAATCAGTGGTCTTAAATGAAGAATAAATTTGCCTCCAGCAGACAATTGGTAATGTCTGCTGACATTTGTGATTGTCACAAGGGAGATAGGGTGTGTGTGTGTGTGGAGGAGTTGGCATCAGGTAGAAGAGGTCAGGGAAGCTACAAAATATTTTACAATGCACAAGACACCCCTATCCTGACAAAGAAGTACCCAATGCAAATGCTAATAGTAGTGCCAGGAGCCCTGGAAACTATAAAGAGAATGAATGCTAGGTTAAAGTGCAGGAACAAAGCAGAAAGATAGAAAATGATAAAAGAAGGGCATTACAAAAATGGGGTGGAGTATGACAAAAGCTAATGAATGAAGCATACATGAGAAATATCATGACTAGAAATAGCACAAGATGGGCAAATTGATTATTGGGGCAGGGGTGGGGGAGGAGGGAGACAGTGCCTGGGTGGCTCAGTTGGTTAAGTGGGTGACTCTTGGTCTCAGCTCAGGTCATGATCTCAGGGTTGTGAGATGGAGCCCTTCATTGGGCTCAGTTCTCCTTGGGGTGTGGGGTTGGGTCTGCTGGAGATTCTCTCTCTCCCTTTCCTTTGCTCCTCCCCTGCTTGAGTGCTCTCTTGCTCTTTCTAAAATAAACAAATGAATCCTTCAAAGAAAATTTTCTTGGAAAAAAATTCCCTGAACATTGTCATCTGCCCTAATATGTCTCATGTGCATAGATAGCCA
>NW_019155159.1:0-596 GCF_002288905.1 Enhydra lutris kenyoni | reverse complement strand
TGAACATTGTCATCTGCCCTAATATGTCTCATGTGCATAGATAGCCAGAGTTGTGTTCCTAGCAGGACTGCATTGGAGAGAGCATTAGCAGAAAAGAAATTGTTCTTATCAACACACACAGACAAGTATTAAGAGGTTTCCATATTCCAGTGGGCAACTGTGAAACTGCTAGAAATCTCTCTTACAAATTAGACTTAAGAATCTGAAAAATGGGGGCCCTTGGGTGGCTTAGTCTTTAAGCATGCCCCTGTGGTTCAGGTTATGATCCCAGGGTCCTGGGATGGAGCCCCACATCTGTCTCCCTGCTCAGCGAGAAGCCTGTTTTTCCCAATCCCACTCCTCCTGCTTGTGTTCCCTTTCTCATTGTCTCTCTTTCTCTCTGTCAAATAAATAAATAAAATCTTTTAAAAAAAGAAAAATGATCTAAAAATAGTATGAAAATAATTTTATAAACTGAGAGGAAGATTACTTACACATAAAATTTTAATTTACTCCTGCTTACAGTCTTATGCACTAATTTATACTGTATATGTTATGCAATAGATACCCTCAGCCCAGATTTTCAAGAGAATGGAGATTGTGGTAGACAATTTCTA